>NC_048902.1:16932195-16947529 GCF_011077185.1 Oxyura jamaicensis | reverse complement strand
AGAGAAAAAAAAAAAAAAAAAAAAAAAAAAAAAAAAAAAAATAATATGAACTCAGACTCTTGTGAACATCCCCCCCCTCGCCCCGCCCCCCCCCCCCCCCCCGGAGACATATACTGTGATATTTAAAAAAAAAAAAAAAATTATTTCGAGGTAGGCATGCCAAAAGCAGCTCTCTGGAACAGAAGGTGGCCTAATTATTAAAAGAAATGGCTTCCATCTCTGTGATGGTCTGACTGTTTGTGGATAAAATCCTACAACTGTGAAGGGCCTCGTGCACTGCAAAAAAAAAAAAAAAAAAGGAAAAAAAAATCAAAGTGTTCAGCAGCCATACATCAGAGAGACTATACAAGAAGGGTATCGTATTTTTAGAGACCCCAGAATTCCTGAGCAAAGAAGTAGTTAGTACCAGGTCTACATCAAAAGAAAACAACATTCTATGTCATCGCTGGCCTCCTCTGTGATGTTTTGCCCTCAGCTTCATAATATTCAAAAAGTCATGGTTAAAAAAGACAGACTGTCCCTTTAAAATTAGATCATCCCTTTTATTAATATGCAGAATGAGTTGTCAATTGACCAAGCAACAAATGTACATCCTCATATCCTCATTTTCACTTCTATCTATGAATATTTTAAAACCCTAATGTGTGCTTGGCCATTTGGGTTTTAAGCAAAGACTTATCACAGTGTAAAACCCCTCATTTTTATCCCTTAGCTGAGGGCTTCTTTTTCCCTTTTCCAGGGTGTCATTAAAAATCTGATGCCAAGAGCTGGGACTTGGCAGGGTTTGCGATATAATTTGCAATCTGCAGTGTTTGCTGGCTAGCCCCCACCTGCCCCCCTCTTTTTTTTTTTTTTTTTTTTTTAACCAGCCTGCCTGCTAGAGTCAATAGGGGGCATCCCTCATCTGTCTAAAAGAAAAATAGCAGCATACTAATTAGAATTCTATTTGCCAGAAGCCTCGGAGTTGCTGTGCTTATAGATTTCAAGCTTCTTTTGTTTGAATTAAATTGCCAACTTTTCCCCCCCCCTTCCTTCTTTGCACTAGGCATGAGAGAGCGGGTGCCTTATTTGATTGAAAGAGGGGGTAGGGGGATGGGGAGGAGGAAAGCCTTAGCTATGGAAATGCTGAGGAAATGTCAGGGTTGTGTTTAAAAATGCCTGGTATGCTTTTCAGTGCCTGACTCCTGTCTTTCTAGCAGGGTTGTCGAGGGGAGGAAAGGGGGCCTGGCACTATGCGCAGGCACTCTGCCCCTTCTCCTGACACCGAAATTCTGGGGGAGAGCTGACATGCCTTTCCCCAGCTCAAAGCCAGATGGTTCAAGCTTGGATAAAACCTTGGGATGAGATCACAAAGCTTGTTCATAACAGAACACACAACATCTCTGTTTTTCCTGTTAATACCTCCTTTTGTACGCATTGTGTGGGGTGAGGGAGGGGCCAGGGGATATGTCATAAATCCAAAGGAAAATGTCATATTTAACATTAATTTGTTTTCATAACCCTGGAAAAGAATTCAGGCTTTCCCCATTAAAATGACATAATTAACTGCTGAGAAGTTTTATTACAAATATATTTTTTTTAAGTTCATGAATAACTGAACGAAACACACACATGAAAGTTTTTTGCTGCCCTTAAGCATCGATTTTTGTTATTATTTTTCTAAAACATTCAAGGAAAAATTTCACAGGGCAAGCTTTAAGCATGACCACATTTATGCAACTTCCTAAGTTTAGGTGACTAAATAATATTAGGACCCAGCTCACTTTCCATCTCCACAAATTATGTCCACGCACAATATGGCCATTGACTCTGGCCATTGACAGTCAAGTCTCATTCACTGATTCACAACAAGGGATAAGCGAATCATGGGGACAGAATAAAGCACTCTATGATCTTCATATTCCTCATAATGATGGAATGCTTGCAAAGGAATCAGAATTCTTTTAGAATGCATTAATCAGTCAAATTTACTTGACATTTTCATGGATTTGCTTCCTCCTTACAAATTCTTAGCAGAGCTCACCTAGCTGTGATTGGTGCTCTCGGATGACACTGCCTCTGCTCCCTACCCAGATAAGCTCCTTATTTGACTTCTGCCATAAATGTTACAGCATGCTTAAAATTTTCTGCATGCATCAGTTTAAAATTTGTTTTCCTTACCGTTCATTCATCCTATTGGAATTTCGTTTCATACATGCCCACGAAGGGCAAGATACTTTGGACATGGGTATGAATGAGGGAAAAGGAAATGAAGGCTAATTCCACATTTGCCATGGTAGTCAGACAGTACTTAAAATTAGCAATTTTTAAATTAATTCTGTTCCAGAAGAATTTGACCCTCAAATTTGGTGTAAAAATAATACTGAACTATGCCACAATGCTTGACAAATTTTTTTGTTTGTTTGTTTTTGTTTTTGTTTTTTCTTTTAAACTGTAAAACCTTTAAGAATTAATTATATTCTAATTTTTTCAAAGACTTCAGGGTCATGCCTGAAATACTAGTCTTTTCCTTTAAAAAATTATCTATACGTTATCATTGTATATTTGATTTTGGCTTAGTAGATGCTGTGATTATTTTTGCATAGTCCTTCAAAATAAATTTCCTGAAAAAAAACATAGAGCTAAAGTACCAGCTAACCACTGCATTTTTATGTATTCATTAAATATAAGATCTTAAAGGAAAGAGGGAAAATATGGACATTAGTAACTCTTACATATACTCCTTGGTGCTATTATATTTTAATTAGCACAGTTTGCAGGCTGTAACCTCTCCTAGGCCTACATGATGCATGAATATTTTATTTGCATTACTATAAAGTAAAAATAATTTGATTATCATTTGTACTATTTATGATTACATGTTTCTAGACACGCACATAGGCTCTATTTATAGCGGACTTTAGCATTCTTAAATAGCATAGAGTGCTGACAAGCAAAGTATTGATGTTTACAGTATCATGCAAACCCTGAAGCCAACCATGTTCACATCTCTTTGAATTACTTTTCCGATTCGAAGCCTCTAAGAATCCAGTCCTCCTTTATCTCTTCTTGTTATAAAAAGTGGCAGGAGGCAGAGTGGCAGAATGACCCACAAGATGGCACCTGTCACCAGTGGGATTTCTTCTGCCTTCTGCAGGCCAAATTTTGTTTGAACTCACTATGGCCTCTGTCATATCCTCATTTTCCCTTCCACTCTTGCCTCTCCTTCTTAATCCCCTTCGTGCAGGCTCAGGCTCTGTTTACCCAGCTTCCGAAACCTTTTTTCTGCAAGAAGCCAAAGTAAAACTTCATTGAAAGAGGGGTTCAGGATTAAGAGGCAAACCCCGTGCAGGAGGAAGCCAGCTACACCACCTGCCGCCTTTAACTGGCTTTGCTTAAAGACAGTTTTTCCTATACACAATTACCAGGCTCATTCTTATAGATGTGCATCTGAAATACATGATTGCTTTAGGTCTCAAAGGTGCAGGAGTTGATTAGCTCTCTAATGAAGCCTTTTGTTATTACTTACAGACAAAGTACATCACATAGATGGAACATATCGTAAGAAAGCTTTCTTACTCTGGGCCAGATATATTTTAACTCTGACCTGGTAAGATCATCTACAGCAATGAGGTAAAGCAGTTTCTATAAATAGAGAGTCACTAGAATTTAACAAAAAAATGATTAAAGGCAATGGCAGAAAACAACAAACAAGCACCACGTGATCATTAGGCCTAATGTCCCAAAGATGAAGCTGATAATTCACCTGCTGTCAAGGCATTTTGTACTTTGTCCAAAATGACGTAAGGGAACATTCATTAGTTGCCTAACACAGAGTTGGGAATAGGTCTCTAAACAAAGATGTTGATAAGCATCCCTTGTCTTTGACAACACAAAGGGCCAAACCCAAACACTGTTACAAAGACACAGAAAAACCATCCACGGAACACCCTCAAGCTGCAGGTCACTCCATTTAGTTCCAATGGCCACAAGGGAGAATTGCTCTGCCATGACACAAGGATTCAGCAGATCACTGGGACCCACGTGGAGCCTGATGAACCCAGCAGCTCTTCTGCAGCCTGCACCAGTCCCAGCCCTTGCTACTACCCTCTCTCCACCTCCAGCTTTGAAGACTTCATGCCCTCAGGTTTTTGTGCACCTTTTTGTGTCTGAGACCTTCATCTGCTGGTTGCTGGTTTCTTCCATTAATTTCTTTCTGGGTTGAGGAGGGAAAAAATCTTACACCTTGTTCCTAATTGTCAACTTTCTTCGTTCTGTCAACTTATAAAATATTTATTTAAAAATATTTATTCCCCTAATTATCCCAAAGCAGAAATGGGGTCGTTCAGCAGCCACCAGCAAGGACAGAAGGGAGATGTGTTTCTAAGATCTTTTCCTTTTTTCCTAATGCAAGAGGGCATGAGCTCAAATCTTACTTATCAAAACTTAAGTCATTAAGGATCTTATAGTTTGGTCAAACGTAGTTATGAAGGTCTTGCTTACTTATGATTTTACACCAAGCCAAAATTTGTGAAAACAATGCAGGTATGTTTGGACAGTAACCTAAGTTAATCCTGCTGTTAAAAATAACTATTACTACCGTGAAACCTTTAAAATGTTAGTACCACCACAGTGATTAAGAATATCCTTCCAATAACTCTTGGTAGTTAACACAAATAGCAGACCACATTGCTGTCCCACGTAAATTGTTTTTACTACAAACATCCAGGAGTAATTCAGACCTCGCATGCAAAACATTTTGCTGAAATTCTTTGAATCCTAGGTACCAATACAGATCCAAAAAGCTGGTTTCATTTTGATGGTCCCTTCACATGCAACTAAGGAATAATCTAAGGGTGTTCATAAAATAAATAAAACCACTTCAGTAGCTTCCTTTTGAAATTAGAAAATGCAGATTCATAAGACTAAAGTGGGTTTATGAATCATGCCAATTTGTCTTGAGCTTTGGGAGGGAGATTTTTTTTTTGACCCTTTTGTGTTTTCATTTTGAAATGACTTCTGTGTGTGTGTATTTTTTTTTTTTTTTTTTTTTTTTAATATTCCCCTCCTCTGGTAGATTATGAAATCAAACAAGTCCAACCCAAAATGAACCATTTTGATCAATCTGAAAGGCAGCTTTTTCGAGAATTTTCCTCTGCCAAGAATTTGAAAATGTCACATTTCATTCCAGTATGAACAGAAGCCAGCTTCTGAATTCTCCAAATCCTTTGTGAAATAAAATTTGTCTGTTTCACAACTTCAAAATTAATTTTCCTCAGAGACTACAGGGTGGCTTAAGATAGTGGTCAGCAGTTGTGGATAGCACGTGGGTGGGTTTTAGTAGCATTAACATAGTAGGGGCAAGGCCAGGATCATGGAGTTGGAGCGTCTTGAGGGAAGTGAGAGACACCTACTCTCTCTGCTCCTGGCTCTCGGTGCCAGGCTCCAATGCTTCACTTCGAAGCAAGATATAGATGCCGAAGCAAACGCCAGCATTTCCTAGCTCCCACTGAGTTTCTATCAATATTCTCAAACTTTAGAGAAGAAAAATACAATCTGGTGTAACAGCCTTAAAAGATCACTGACTACCACTACAAGAAACATTCTACAATTGGAACCTATGTAGGGACATGAATCCAGGAGATGACTGCCCAGTCAGGTAAGCTTTCCACTCAGTTAAGTAAGCTCATTAAACTCTCAGTGATTTCAGTCACTCTCAAGTAATGTAGTCCTGTTTCCTGGAAGGAAAAAAAAAAAAAAAAAATCCTTTCTTCCAATGTCCCTATAAAGGACAATTTCCTACAGATTTTAATTTTGCCAAAGAACTATTTAGTAAATCCTGTTATCAGGCCAAATCTGTGTTGAATCAACTCAGTGGCATCAAGGCATCGCACCTTCTCCCATGGCACTGCACAGAAGCAGCTCCCTCCCCAGTCCTTCTCTGGAATGATTCTGGCATAGGCAAGAACACCATTTGGCTGGAAACAACCTCATAACTGTCACATAACCGAGTTGGGCACATAAAAACCATTGCATCCCTTTGCTTTACTGAATGCATTCCACAGCCACCCAACCAACCCAACCACAGATACGCCATTCCCTCCTCAAGGGACCGACGCCACCCCACCACCTCCCACTGCGTGGCCACCAGCTGGCTGGGCACAGGATGGGTGGCTTTGTCCACACAGCACAGCGGTGGCTCTGGGAGAGGGCTGGTGGTCCAGCACATCTGACAGAGCCACCCATGCTTTACAAAATCACTCCAAAAGCTGTTTTTGAAGCATTGTGATTAAATTCTTCTACAGCTGGTGCAATAAAACAAGTAGCAGAAATTCTGTGCATGTCAAGGACAGCTATCATTTCTGCTTTATCACTGTTGTTTCACAGCATTTCCTGTGTGAGCCCCATTACTTCTGCTGCTTTTAACTACCATCCTGCTCACTTGGGAGTCATATTTAGGGTCAGGCAGTACACATTAGTCCTGACTGGAGTAAAAATTTACTCCTTGCTCTGGAAATGACAGGCCTGTACAACAACACATGAGGAAGAAATGCCGTTCAAAAACAAAACTACAGGGCTGTCTTTTCCTACGTTACACAAATCCAGTATGAAAACTCTAACCTATATATTTTTATAGAAGCTCTGTCCCCTGTAATCTCTTTGTTTTTCTAATTATTTTCGGCTTTCCTTTCAGGAGTAATAAACAGAGCTTATATTTTCCCAGCATCCCAATGAAGTAACTTTGAAATCATGCCGTGTTGTTTGCTTTATGCTTTCTTGTTAATTGATCTCAAGATGCCACTCCCCCCACCCTCTGTGATAGTCTTATTGGTGTGGACAGGGAGGAGAAAGATATTTTGGTTTTCATTCAGTTAACCACTCCTTTCTCAAAATCAAGATCATAAAATCAAACAAAACCAGCAAGAGATAATCCTCCACCAATAAATTTATCAAGAGCAAATTTTCTGCAGGCTTGCTAAACTGTCATAAAGGGGAGGAGGTAGAGATCAAATATACTGTTGAGTAAGGAAACAGAGAGCACAAACTTTGTCCTCAGCTCGGGGACAATGATGCTCAAAGATTAACCCACCCTCTCAATTAACACCTCACATGAAAATCCCAGCAAGGTCATGGGATCCGTGCTGCAACTCGGTCAATCAGCACTGCCTGCTTCCATACAAACCAAGATCGAATGCAGAATTAACACTGGTCCCCCAAGCCCTCGCTCACAGACTCACGTCAGATTAAGCCCTTGCATGGAGGAGATATGAAAAGCATTTCTAATTAGGGTCTGAGGTTACTGGTTAAAATGCAGTCGAGCAGTCTACCAACCATTCTTCTCACCTCCTCCTCCCCCCCCCCCCCCTTTTTTTTTTATAATTTTAATTAAACTCAGATACTATTTAATTCCTACCTGCATATATTTAGTACTACTTGAATACAAACCTGATAAAGAATACTCCTGATCCCCACTTAGCTGCCACAAGCACTTATTAAAAGGAGGGTGACTGTCTTCAAGATCTTCCATGGGTCCCTTTGCAATAATTACTTTTTCTATCAAATGAAAAGCATATTTTTCTGTAAATAGATTTTTTTTCCTTGTGAAACCTTGACTTCCCTTCTCTCATGACAAAACTATAATTATAACTTCAGCATAGCAGTTAGTTACTGTCATTCCAGTCCATGAGGATGCTTTTTCCATATATTCTCTGCTCCTGTTTTTTCATTGCTTACAGGATTCTTGAGACTAACACTTGAAGACATTTTGCAGCCCATTATTCTCACAGAAGCATTGCTGAACATCCTGTATTTTGGGGAGTGAGAGGGAGAGGACTTTGCACTGGTCACATCCTGTTAAATTATTTGTAATTCCAGGGCACTACACAACATACCTGCCATTGTGTGATTAGTAATCTAGATCCCTCCATAACAATTTTTAATATCTATCATGACCCTGGAAGCCTTCACGCTACATCTACAGCATACTAAAGCCTTATGACTCCAAATTATAGCTCTGAATAATTCAGGAATTGTAACGGTAGCTCAGTACTTATTAAAGCGTTGGGAAAACTTTGGAATTCTCATATCTACCGGCTCTCTATTATTATTCTGATAATAAAGATGTTTTAATATATGCTGTTGCTATTCTTACAGGTAACCACAATACTATTCATGAAGAGTCAATAAATGATCCAACTCCTGCATTAAGGTGCTATAACTCAGAGTATCAAAGGATACAGTAAAATGAAGATTCAATTTTTCAGGGTAGACAAATTAATAACAATCTTCAATAAAATAATAATCTCTACATTAAATTCCAAATTAGACAGCATAAACATTTGCAGCCAAATATTTTTTAAACAAAACAAAATCATCTACATATAGAATATCTTAGGTTTTTCCATGACACACTCACTACACAAATAAGGACAAAATTAATGCAAGTCTAACTACTTTAATAACATATTAAACAAATTCTGTCTATGTTAGTCCCGTGTAAGCAGCTATAATAAGTCTTACTGACAAGGAGGATTTAATGAAGAGTTGAATTTTTCATAGAGGTTTTATTAGGTTCATCAGCCTTCTCAAAAGTCCAGGCCTTCAGTCATGCCAGCTCTAAAACCTGGAAAAGATTATCTTCAACTTACTGAGAATAGACATCTCATTTCTACAAGGAAAATTCCATTCGCTGACAAAACTTCCTCATATTCTAAACTTTGAAACCCTGCCACTGGATGTCATACCTGAGTAGCTTTAGGTAAATGTAAAAATTATTTTAAAAGCTTCAATAATCTTTAAAAATCTACATGACATTTTGAGTCTGTAAGAATTACAGTATAGCATTATGACGTAGAGCAATGTATAGCATAGAAAGCATCCAAAATATCATTTTGGTGAAGTTTACTAATGAACTGCTTTTCCAAACTGTTGAAAAAGCTTTGTTACTTTCTGGACAGTCAATTGCTTGAACTGACATTGACTCTCCTCAGCTGACTACCCTACATTGACTATGCTCCGTTAATGGTTTATCAGAGCAGATATCCCGCACTATGAGAAGTGCTCTAAATTCATTTAGAATTCAAAGCATCCTCTCCCCAAAACTTTTAGGCTATCAAATGGGGCTGGGAGAAGTAACCATAGTCCAAAGCCAGTAAGGTGGGTTGAACCAAGTAATCCTAGTGCGACCACTGCTTTTGATTTCTGGTTTAAAGCAGGTGATAAGGTTTTATTTAAAACCACCCTCATATTATTTGGTGTGAAGCAGACAATAAGGTTTTATTATTGCTACCTACTTCTAAAAGCAAATTACTTTCCAGATGGCTAAACTGGTGCAAAGCTTACATTAGAGGAGACCTGGGTTGAGTAGGAAATCTGTCTATTCAGGAGGAGGAGTAACAGTTCTACCATATTACACTTCACAGAGGCTGGTGAGCTGGCAGTGAAAGCTGGCTGCCTGAATGCCACCTTCACCTGAAAACAATCCCTACACTTCCCTGTGTGGTGCCTCAGTGCTCTGCAGCACAGCAAGAATGAGACCATGGACACAAGAAGCTGACCCTGACATCGACACTTGCAGACACACAGTTGGAAGCAAACCCAGGAATCTTTGCTTTTACCTTTATTTCAACTTACAGAGTAAGCAAATTGAAATGCCTGGTTTGTACAGCCCTCAGCTGCTCCCATGCAAATTATACTTTCACTTTTCACACCAACATTGGAGGAAGAAATTTCTTAGCATCGATAGAAACTGTAGAGAACTCTTCACCCAGCCAGCTCAGTTTCACATAGAAATCGTAACGTATTTTCTTTTTATTTTTCTATTCTACATAGAAAATATCTTCCCACCTCCTTAGCAGATTTACCTTGTTTCTCTCATTTACTATTTTTTAAATACCCGAAGTTCAATAACTTCATTATAGCATTAGCCTTTAAGCTTTAGGTGCTGTTCTGGTACATTAAAGGATCTAAGAATATATTACAAGAGCAGTGGCAGACTTTTTTTCTTTTACTTACTGTTGTCAATTTTGGAAACCATTCCTTTCAATACTGGTTTAATGCAAAAATTAAAAAAAAAAAAAAGAAAAAAGAAAAAAAGACAATTTTGCAAGAATATTTTTTTAAATAAAATTTTCATTTTAGTCCGTTACCAGAGTGAAAGAGAAGCAATGATTACCCTCAGCTCCAGAGATTTTCCATTCTTGAAATATATGTAGAAATCTCCTGAATGTTGCTAAACAAGGCAACAGGAGCAGACAACATAAGCAGCATCTGAAAACTCCTCAAAATCCTTCAGGATTAAAGTTTATGAAGACAGCTGTATTGAGGTCTCTGTCTTACTTCTAAAGCATTTACCTTTTAGGTGACTTTCAAGGTAAGCAAGTCCTGATGTGAAGAGCCTGAAATATTAGCTTACTACAGAGAAAATATCACCCCATTTTCAACTAATGACAACGAACTTAATCCTGCAAAACTCCAATACAGACAGGTAAGGAATAAATGGACAATTAACCACCATGGAAACAAAAAAAAAAAAAAAAAAAGGCTCTTGACAAAAGATTTTTCAATCTTAAATGCATCATTATTTTTAATAAAATGTGTTGTGTCACCATTATTTATCCTCAAATTGCACCTGTCCCTTCTTTATACCAACTCAAATTAACATGCAAAAGCACTACTTGCCCCTATGTACATTAGAGGAGCTCCTGTTTAGGTCAACAGAAAAAAACTTGTCTAAAAAAGAAAAAAAAAAAACTTCAGAGTACGCTGTTCTTTTCTAAAGCTTGTCTTTCCCATTTAGCTAACTAGTATTCTTCTCATTTAATCTACTCAGGTAAAAATAACCATTAAACATCACCTAACTATTACTTAAATTCTATTTTGGGAATTTATGACTAGGATTAGCTTCATGTCAGCTTTGTGTCACCTCTTAGTACAGGCCTGAATGACAGAAATTCATTTAACCACAGTTTGAATCCCATTTCTTCCCTACTTCTGTATTCATCCACATTTTTCTAACATGTATTGATCTCAGAAACCCAGAGTCACTTTTTAACACTTTATTAAATACAATATATACAAGGTAACATATTGAAAGTATAATAATGAGGCCAATGGTAATATAATAATGACAGCTAAAGCTCTATCAAATACGTAATTAATATTTTAATTATATATCACATATATCTGCGCCCCACTGTGAAAAATAACTGGGTCTAGTAATTTTCATGGCCGATGACAAGATTACTATTACTAATGGTCTGAGGTACAAGTGTTTATTTTTAACATTATTAACGGTACTAATTATGATGAATATGATTATTTAGAGTCATTAGGTGGTAGAAGAGTTTGATGATCCACTCAGGTGCCTAGAATTTAACATTCTCCATCCACCATAGATGGAAATTAATGACATAGCTTAACTCTATTGTTATCGTACGCACTGCCATGAAAATTGCTTTTAAGGAGGAAAAAAGCAAAAGGGATCATCCAAGTGTGCTGTCCATTTCTTTACCATCCTACAATTGTTCATGTTTGCAAATCAGTAAGACAGAAAATAAGATGTTATGCACTGAAAAAATGAGACTGTAACTTTGACAGAGAGACAGGTTTCATGAGCACTCCTTCATATAGGAGTGCTATTTTTGTTATTGTAGGGGTTGGAATCAGAGCTCTTGGGCCAGGTACCAGGTAGAAATGTGACTGAGGTATTTGGGCAGAGGTGCCACAGGAGCTCAAAGACATATTGCAGCTGTGGTTGTAGGCTCACAGATATTGAAGCCTGGTTTGGTGGGCAACTTTGGCCTTGTTACTAGCAGAGAGCACCAATACACACACAGACGGCTGCAGGGGTAGGCACTGAACAACCGTTTCCTAAAATCAGAGTCACAGCTTCAGCAAGGCCACCACAACATTTGCTTTCACTACAATCAATATGCTATCCACATAACCATGGCATGGCCTTGCAGGTCTCAACCAAATACTGCCTCAATGAGGAAAATGTACATATAATTTTCCCATTGATTTTTGAGCCAGTCAATGCTTAACCCTTTACAGGACTCTCAACCCTGCAAAACGGCTCCTACAGATCCCATGGATTGCTTATGCATTAACTGCCTGTTCACTATAAACAATTGTCACCTCTGCAGCTAGATTTCTCGCAGCACACAGAAGTAGAGGGCAGAATCATTAGCTAGTTAAATCTGATAAATACAGACTCTCAGAAAAGGATGGAAGAAAATGGACCATTCTCACTTTGTAATGCATTTCCTTCAGTGACTGGCACACTATTAGGATCGGGATCAAAGGGGGTGGGATGCTGGTGTCTTTGGATTTGGGCCTTTCACGTTGTCTGATTGATGGAACTGAAAGGCTTCTGCTTGTAAAGCAGTCACCCCAAACAGCTGTCTCTTGCTCCTGTCTTCCTCTCCATTGCAGTATATGCAGTTCAGATTTCATTTATCAACCTCTTTGAATAGCAACATCCTTACGGTGGAAGTAAAGCCTTGCATTAAAGAGGATGCTTAGCAATTTGCATGCATGCACTGTATTGCTAAGCACTGTACAGCGTTACTTGCCAGAGGACATGCAGCAATGCGTATCTCCTATCTCCCACATTTTTCTGGTTTCTTAAATTATCAGTGTTTTACTTCCCTTTCATGTTCAAAGCATAGCAAATTTATTTGATATATTCTGAATGCTGAAGCATGCCAGTGACATCAATCAAACTACAGAACACTGGGAAAGCTGCTGTAGAGTAATCAGAATTGGCCATAAGCTATAAATATCTACTGTCTCACGATTCTTTTGGCTGCTATGCAAACTTTGATCATTAGCACTGATCAAAGATCATGAGGGATAAAACGGTATTATGTAACAATGGCATGTATGCTACAGCTGATACTAAGGGCTATGTATGACCTGTGAATGACTATATTGTCTTTCTCTACTCACCAGGAGCATTCATTAAAATGGCAGATTTATTCTGCTGTACCTTAAAGGACATATAACAGAAAACTGTAGTAGAATCAGAAATGGCATTACTCACAACCAACCTGTTTTGTATTTGTATTCTCTGCAACATACCTCCTTATAACACTGCACAGGTGACTGTCTCATACAATGTCTAATTATGCCCAAGAGGTCACAAAACAGGACTAATGACTATTTATTGTTTTCCCACTTTGAGATGAATTAGACATTTCCTCTCTAATAGCAGGATATATCAAGCACTTCACAGGTATACCTTGCATAGTAAGGTTATGCAAGTTAGGCTTCGCATTTTAATCTAATCCTTATTTGTATGAGAATGTTTTCTTAATGAACATATCTTTTATTGATTTGTAAAACTTCTCCCATTACTAGTGCAGTTTTCCCAAATTAAAATTATGATATAGAATATGGGTTCACCTTCCTTGTCTGACAGCATACTTCTCTGCCCCATACTCTGAATTAAGTATTTAAATACCTTATCAGAGTCTCGAAGCTTTCAGGCAAACTAAAATAGTATCCAACCTCACAGTTGTCAACTAAAATGACATAAAATTGCTTTGTACAGAAGAAATTAAATGAATACAGCATTACTCATTAACTTATGTTTAATTTTCTTAGGAAATCCATCCAAAAAGAAAAAGAACTAATTGTTTCAAGTCCTCAGTCTTACACTTCTCCCAGGAAAAACAGAACATTTAAGTTTAAGAGCTAGCTTGCCCAGTCAGGGACAAGAATGCCACGATTTGCATGGCCACATGCAGCTTACCAGTAAAATCTACACAAGTAATCTGTACAGGTAAAATAAGCAGTGCCAGATGCAAATGCATAGACAAAACTACACAACTGCACCTGCACAACAAATCAAAGTGAATCTGTCAAACAGAAGACTATTTGCTCAAATGTGTTCTTCATCATTATGTTCTAATCCTGCTTTGTTAATACTTCACACTTTCTGAAGCTTATAGATAGTTCTAGTACTTTTGAAAAGTAACTTATAGGTAGAGGTGGTCTCTCCAAAGTCTTATAAGAAAGGCTGAAAAACAAGAATGGATCCCATTTCTCCTGGGTTCAGGCCAAGTAATTTAAACACAAAGCCTTTCTTTAGCTGAGCTGGGGAAGGGCACTCAACCAGAAGGTGAACCCATATTCTTATCAACTGCTTCTGTGTAACCACGTTCTCCACACCCACTTCCCACCCCCTGGAGTTGCTTGAATTAATAGAGAGAATCATTCATATAAATTATTTTGGTGACATATTTAAAACAGCTGATTCACATATACAGGTTTCACACTTCAGGTCAGAACAAATTGTTCTCAAAAGCAACACAGTTAAATTGAGTGTAACTAGCATCCACCAACTTCCAAGGTACATAATATATATTATAAACTTGTCTTACTTGGCACCAATTTGACAACCTCAGTTTGAGAGAACAGAGTGAAAATGAGTTTTAAGCATTCAGCTACAAAGAGGGACAACATTCATTATGTACGTTGCTTTAACAGATTGCTCAGATTGTGGAGATCCTTCAGGAGACAGACATTCAGTGACTCCACATTGCAGTTTTAGTTACTACATGTACTACTACTAACTCCTGCTACTATGTAGACTACCACAAAGTCCAGAGCTTCCCACATACAGATCTCACATATACCACATTGCTTCTCATGTAACATTTGCTCTAGTCCTTAGTGGATTTACAAGGCAAGAAGCCAAATTCCACTCCATGTGTATGAAACTGAGGAAGGAAATTGCTGAAGATCAGTATTTATCTCAACATTCCTGGACAGCAGCATATCAGCCACTTGGAATGTACTCTCACATGAGGTGTTCCCTAGTCAAAAATTCTGTGCTAAAACATGCTTAGAAAAGCAATGGACAATCACATGGCCTTCAATATGCAAAGGTGAATTCATCACTCACGTCATTCCTACAGGTATGACCCAAAATGATTCATTGCCATTTCTGATTTACATCTGTGTAAAAGAGATCAGATTCTGGCCACATTTTATTGTGCCTTTGTTTCTTAAAGTGTTCTTCCTTTGTTCATTTTGTGAGGAAGAGATGAGGAATCTCCATTTTGTGTGGTTTCTTCTCCCCTCCACCCCTTACAATTTGTGAGTTAAGCTTTCAGATTTTATCTCACCTAAAAAAAAAAAAAAGTAGCATAATTTTACTTTAGGTCATTCTCAAGGTCACTGTGGCAGCAATCTGATAAAACAAACAGTACAAACCCACAGAAAAAAACTGAATTTCAGCACCTGGTCCAGTGCCTACCAAAGTCAATGGATGTCTCTGCACTGGTTTCAGTGGGCATTTGATCAGGCTCGGGGATAATTTGGCACTCAAAACCACTTTACCTCTTTT
>NC_048902.1:16899818-16932095 GCF_011077185.1 Oxyura jamaicensis | reverse complement strand
TTTTTTTCCTTCCAATTTCCATTATCTCAATCTCACTAGCATAGTCCAATTTTGGGCTTACGTTACAAGCAAAGACCCATCATCTTGTCAAAGACACAATAATCACGATGCTGTTATAGTGCCTTGATTATATCTCTGTGTTTTATCTAGTCCACTGGCTCCTGTATTGGAAGAGATTTGCATTTCCCACTGACTCACTGGTATGACTTTATTTTAAAGCTCTTTCTCCCCCATACCACCCCCATTGTAAGCCTAGCGGTACATTTTTGAAGAAAACAAAACCAAAAAAGCAGCCCTTGTGGCTGAATGTAGATGCATGAAACATTTTCTTGCATACATTTCAAGAACACATAAGCTTTTTATCCAGTAATTGAGACCATGTGTGTACCGTTACACACATACACCTATGTCTACCTAAAAAAAGACAAATACATTGAAGACACTTATATCAGTTAGGGTCTGGCAGACTTGAGTTAGCCAGACCCAGAGAAATGTGTGTATATACAAAGTTAAACAAATATCACAGCAACTTCCTCACAAGATTGTGTCACTTCGCCTTTAGTCAGAGGAAGGGATTATCCACAAGGATTAGAAAATCACTACTTCCTCAATAAAGATGCCAACTAAATCTTTATTGGATGCACACATGGAGATGAGAACCAAGTGATACCAGCTGTGATAAAAGATTCCTATGTTTGAAGCATGAGAAGAGGAAATCTGTTGACTTACTCTTTATATTGTTTTTCTAATCAAATAGTCTATGATAAACCTGGAAGTATATTATGAGCCTAATTGCATTAACTTTCCTCAAGCAATCATTTTAAATTATTTTGATGAGAAACTCCCATCTATGCAAATCTCTAGGACTCACTTGCTAAGCTTGAACATTGTCTTCTCATCTGCCAAACAGAAAGAAATAATTGATTACATTTTCACAAATCTCTTTCCTCATTTTTTAAACCAAACACAGGACTTGTAAAAATGTTTCTAAGCCAAAGGACATTTCTATTTCTTTGCCTTATTTTCTATATGTAAACAGTGAACATTTTCACTGCTTCAGTCATCTCTGTTGTAGGCCACATTATGGGACAATCTCTTCTGAATACTCATATTTCTTTTCTCCAGATTTTTTCAATTTCTTAGATTTTTACCCTTTGCAGAGCAAACATCAATCCACAATGGATATTGTGCTCTACTGGTAAATTTGTACCTACTCCATCAATCTTTATGAGTTACATGCCAACAGCCTTTTGCTTCTCCCTTTGCTAACAAGGGATTTAAAATGTTACTCTACTTCTCCTCTCCAGTCTAAATCCTAAAATGGCCAACAAGCATTCCACATACACTCTCTGATTACATTACATTCTCAATATCCATCTAAGTATTAAAAGCACACTCCTTATCACATGGTTTTCCAACCAGCTTTTGTAATGGCACTAGCCCTTGATATGTAGGTTCATTAAAACTGCCTTTTTTTCTATCCAAATAGCTAGCCTACACATGAACTGCTTGGAATGAACTGTTGCAATCAGGCTCACCTGTACACAAGTTTTCCAATACTGGTGCAGTATTATTTTAATGAAAACAAACTTTATTGACCATGGCAGCAAAGAAAAGATTTGTTCATCTTTCATTCCTTGAAGAAAAAATCTTGGCAGTAGGAGTTTAAAATAAACACTACAGTCAGCTTTTTTCCATTTTTGACAGTTAGGGGCAAAATTAAATAGCACTAATGCATTCCATTTATTTCAGATAGATGAAAGAAGGAGAGAATATGCATCATCAAGCAAAGTTTTCAGAGCATGTGCTCACACATACACTCTTGCTTTTCTAGCAGACTTTTTAATGGAAATTACTGTCATTTAGTCCATAGTTTGTCTTGATTGAACAGGAGAGCAGGCATCATTTGGAACAGTGCAGAGGTCATGCATAACCTTGGTTTACTGAACATGCTTAGCCCATGAACATGCTTAGTTTCCAGTTAAGAGTATAAAGGTGTTGACAGCTCTAGTGAATCCAGCTGTGGTGGTTCTGGAAACCGCCTCTGCCAGAGCTGACCCAAGAGAAAGGCAGAAGAGAAAATACGTCCACGTTTGGGCGGCTTTCAGCTGAAAGTCTATCTTTATGGCAGTGAAAGCAAGCAGGGGATTTTGTGTTAATTAGACAGTATTCACTGCAGTCCTCTAAATCTATTAGTCAGTAACTTCCGAAAGAGTCAGGACATCAGTAGCTCCTCATACCTTTGCAGTGAGACACACCAGAAGTTACTTAAGCACCTAAGTCTCTGCTCTGCATTACAGAGCTTTACACAAAATAACAACACATGAGGAATAATGAAAAGAAAACTAGGTATCTGTTTGAATGCTTATTGAAACCCTAGTGTTTGTATCTTTCTTCTTATCTTACACCAGCCAATATTATCAGATATTGCCACTTTTAAATATTTTGTCCAGCATTTAAGATACCTCTTTCAAGGCAAGGATGCTGGCTAGTCAGTTTTACTGAAAATGGACATTGGCAAGCAGTTTTGACACAGATACTTTGGTCTGCACATTTTGTTGATAATGCATAGACACAATCAGTACTGCATGATTTTTTTTATTAAAACCAATTGTGTGTATGTTAAATTGATTAAAAGATGTGTGATGGATCTCAACTTGTTACAGAATCACACAGAACTGTAGGGGTTGGAAGGGACCTCGAAAGATCATCGGGTCCAACCCCCCTGCAAAGCAGGATCCTCAGAGCAGGCTGCCCAGGTAGGCGTCCAGACAGGAACAAATTTCTTGTTGTTAACAGGAAATCACTCAAAAAGCAGTATTTCTGTAAAGATCTGTTTTGCACAATCTGCCTTGATTCGCTACTGCAGAACGTATCAACAATCCAGAAGGCAAAACACCAGGACTAAGGAGGTATGAGGGAGAAATAGCAATAAATGTAGCACTAATATTTAGTCATTACCAAAGCATTTCATACAGAAAATTAAGGCGCTTCCCTTCCCCCCCCCCCCCCCCCAAATTGAAAGTAGTCAAAATTTTGAACACTTGCTGTATAGCAACAGATCTAAAGCATCCTTCCTTAATCTAAACAGATTGTTCAGAAATTTGAAAAGTTAACCTGACTTTGACGTAAAAGCACTGGTATGGGAAGAATATATCAGGCCCAGCCTCCAAGATATGAGCTGCTACCTGAATCTAGCCAGATGAGGCAGCTATAGGGTGGTAACAGGGCACGTCTGACTGTACCCAGCATGAGCAGGATGCTGCACAGAAGAAACTTCAAACCCTTTCACACCGTTTCATGCGGCAGGTCTAGGCCCTGTACCACAAATTGAACCAGTGGAACCATCAGCAGCCATACTAAGGAGTTTGTGTGTAAGTGTCTCTCTAGCCTAATGAAACATTAAAAATCAGATTTCAGGCTCTGTCCTCCTCGTTCCAGCCTCCTAGGCTTTCAGTTTCAAAACCAATTATATTTCCTAGTCCACCATGCCTGTGGGCTACTTCCTGCTGTTCCCTTCCTTTATGAGCTTCAGCCTGAGATCTGAGCAGCCTTGCAGCCATGCCCAAGTGGATATAGTACCTGGTAGTTTTCATCTGGTGAGCAAGATGATTTTCTCTTCACTGAACAGTCACGAGCCTGATAGACACATTGCACTCTACTGAATGAATACCTTTATGGCCTTCAAGGGGGAGAGTCAGATAGCAGCTGGGACAGGAAAAAGGATGAACCTTTGCAAGAACCCATCACTGAATCTTCTCCCACAGGTCTACTATGGTATCCAAGGCATGTACAAAAATATTGTTCGGATTTAGTTACAAGCTTTACCAACATACCCTTTGAGTAGAGAGTTCTGTTTGAACTTTATCCACAACATTACTTCCTTGTTTTATTGAATTTAGTTTCTCCAATGAGCTACTAAATACTCACTCACATTTTCCTTAATGATATTTTTAGGGAAAGTAGTTCATCATGCTAATATATATTTACTTCACACAAAAGCATATATATGTACATCTTTGTACTGGATAATAACAACTTATAAACCGATGTTATTACCAGAGTCACTATGTGTAAGTTGGCAATTACGTATGTTTTTTTTTTCTTTCCACTATATAAATTTCCTTTCCCTAATAAAGTGTGGAAGGTTTCCCAAAGAGTTTAATAACCCAGAATCACTGAAGTGTAGCTGTTAAAACAAGCTAAACTGGTTTAACTTCTGAGCTGTCAGACTTAATTTGAAATGACGCGATCTGACCACTGTTTTCACGTGAATTGCTAAAATTCGGTCATTTCCAAAGATATGCAATAAATACTAGAAAGAATGTCAAAGTAGTTTGGTTTTTTTTGTTCTGAATTTGCCTTCTTAAATGAAACTAAGTGGCAAAATAAACCATTAATTTATTACATCAATTTAAAAAAAATAGTTAAAACGGTTGAACGTACTAATAAACCATGAAGAGCAGCATTCCTGTAATTAAAAAAAAAAAAAAAAATTTCAAAAGGTGTTTTAACATTAAAAAGATATCTACTTCAATCATATTTTTTTCAGGCAGCAAAAGCAAATGCATATGGCATGAAAATCTGTTAAAACATAGTACTTTACACCTTTGTTTGTACCTGCTCCAAATATATTTGTCTATAAATTAACTGCACATGGTGGTTTTCACATTGGTTTATTTTATCCATGTGTTCAAGAAATTTAATACATAACTTGTATTCCATCGATTACGGTTATATTCAGTGACTGAAAAAGAGAAGGGATATAGATATGCCTATGTATTTTGCATTTTTATATGCAGTTTAAGCCCAAGGTGACAACTTGTATATAAAAAAGGACAAAAAAAAAAATTAACCATGAACTTCTTCAGCATCTCAGAAGAGCTAAACTCTCTCAAAATCCCAATGTATTAAGCTTCATAAAGTAATTCTATAGTTATGTATGGGGTTAGGCTCATTCTAGAGACAGAAAACTGAGCTATGACTTTAGTGGGTTGTCTTTCTAGTGAGAATATCAACCTGATATCAAATATGCTATAAACTTCACAATCCTGATTCCTGCTTCTGTGAGCTCTGGTTCCCTATTTAAAAAAAAAAAAAAAAAAAAAAAAAGGCAGCATCACATACAACTCCCCAGGTTCTCCGCCAACTCCCTCAACATGCACTTCCATTCAAAGTGGGACGGATGTTTATTACATGTGGGTTGGGTCACTTCACCCCTCTCTCTTAATTTTAGTGCATGTGAAATTTGCCATATGGACAGCTCTGAAGAGTGAAGTCCTTCACTTACTTGCAACAGTAGTAAAGCAACCCTTTCTATTACTGTTTCTTTAATATAACCCAGCTTTGGGTTATAACCCAGCTTGGCCCAGCTTTTTAGAAATTCATGAAAACTGAGCAAGGTCAAATCTTGCTCATAGCTCCCTACAACTACCTAGCAGCTACAACTACCTAGCTTGGGGGGTTCATCTTCTGTTTTCTGGTCCTCTTCTTAGGTTGTTTGGAGTCTCAACCTGAACAGTTAGATTTGTTCTCACCCCCAGCTTTAATTTATTCCCATGTTATTGTACCAGTAATATTCTTGGACAGGTTAAGCATGGGCAAGGAAGTTCAGATCCTCCCTTCCATTCACTCTTTGCAATGGAAGCTTCAAATTCCACAGGTATACATTGTTCTTGGTAGTTAGACTAAGATGAGAAATCCCATTTCATATTATCCTTTCTATTACATCTACCTGCTCTGGATTCAGACCGAAGATTAAGACTTAAACTCTACATCCCTGTATTTGATACAAGGCCAGTTGGTACATTTATTTAAAGAGGTTACATATGGAAAAGGTTAGTACCACAATCCTGCAAAAACTTGCAGGAATGCTTAATTTCAGGTATAAAAATAATTTCATTAAATGCAAACAACTCAGGCCTACTGAATTCAACATGCCTATGCCTGAAATATAAGGCATAGGATCATGGACTTAGAGATCATTATCCATGACCCAGTTTGGTGGGTCCTGACATAAATCAGATAAGCAAATCCCTTCTGCTTGCGTTCAGAGTGCTGAATCCTTACAAGCTGGATGTCTTAGGAGATGCTAACAGAGAAGAGCAGCCAAGCATCTCCAACACTATGGCAAAATTGGACCTGTAGCCCCAACTATTCAATTTAGTCAACTTTTAAGAAAAAAAAATAAGATATCAGCAGAACTCAGTACAGCATCCTAGTACTACTGATAGGACAATAACCATATTCCAAAATCAGACTCGGTAAGCGCTGCCTAGAAGGTGCTTTTTTATTATCTTCTTTTAATTTGCTTCAAAGTTTAATTATATTACAGGAAATATTTGGCTAAGGTGTGGCTATTCATCACGATTCCTATATTAACAGTATGATCAGAGAGGTTTCAGTCATTTTTCATTTTAAGCTGGCTTTTACTTTCAGAATATAATTATACCCCCTCATTTCATTTCTGTTATAAAAAGAAATTATATCTTTTAATTTTCTTTTACTAAAATAAAAGCTTTTTCTTTAAAAACCTATGTTGTAGTGGGCAACATATTTAGAGCTTACGATCAGCAATTTCTCTAAAGCAGAAGATTTAAGGAAAAAAGTGGCTCTAAAAGTAATTTCAGCGGCAAAGTAGATTAAATATCCACCATATTAGTCACAGAGTATTAGATGGAATTGGATTGACTGGGAAGAGGTCAAAGAGTTGCTGAAGGTTTTAGCCCACCAGAGGAGCAATAAAATTCAACCACACTTAAAATCATTAGCTTTAAACCCTTTGATATGAGATCCAAACCTCCAATACTCACAGAAGGAACCTCCAAGCACCATGCCAAGCCAAAAGGAAACCCTTTAAGGTGCCCACATTTCACGGAAACCTTTAAGTGAAGTAGGAGAGTGAAGATAGAAAGGACCTGCACATGCTAGGAAGACTGGGGCACAAACAGAGGGGAAAAGAAAACACAGCATTTAAAGAAAGCCAATTTATAAAATACCAGTGTGTTTGCTTTAACTAGTTCTAGCGGGGCCTGCAGTTCATTTCTTAGCTAACAGAAAACCCACCCAGTTCCTGCACACTTCCTCCAGTTTGCTCCCTTGCTCCCAGAACCCCTGTTCAAATGCTCACTTCCCTCTTCATTTTCTCGTGATAACAAGGCGCACTTCTCCTAACAATGAAGGGCTGCATTTGCTGAGTGAGTATGGCACCAAAATGAGACAATCAGAGCTCTGAATTGTATGACATGATAAAGGAAAGACGTGCTGACAGCAAGGCAAGGAGGAAATCTAAAAACTCAGAAGTCATCTAATAGACAATCCAAAAGAAAAAGGCAGAGGAGTAATTAAAAACCCTGAAGACAGTGATGGGTCTCAAGTTTTTGAACTGGCTCCCTATTTAATAGAAACGATGGTTTCCACCCGAGAGAAGAGAGATAAAAGAGAGACTTTTCTGTAACTAATAACCAACTGACATATTTCTGTTGGTTTTGTACATTTTTTTCACTCATTTTGAAAATGACAAGTATAATTAAAGTTGTTAAATACATTGAGAGACTTGTCATTCAACTAAAATATCAACTCTTATAAATTTTTCCACAATAAGCACTGCACACAGCACAATGCAAAGAAATGAATCTCTCACTAGAAAGATTTAGTCATTTGATGATCCTATAAAAAACTCACCCAGACCTTCTATTTCCCACAGCAAGATAATGAACTTTTCTTCATGTGTTTGTGAATATAAAATGTATGTATTTAACTTAATTTCTGTTGTACAGAAAAATGAAAACCTCAAGAATTTTAGTGGCCATTCTGAGCTATTTGGGACTTCAATTTTAATGCAAGTCTTTCACAGGAATACATTAGTATTTTTGCACAAGTGTTTTGTTTGTTTTCCTTTTTATCCTTCATAGAAAATAAAGAGGATGCATCAGCAAGATGCCTTCTGGGGACAAACTCCAGTGCAGGAAATTTGACTGTGCTGCCACAAGGTTCAAACTAAACTGGATCTAAGTGATACTTAAGACCTGTGTTAGCTCTCTATGCAGGTTAATTTTAATCCCAAAGGATCAAAAAAAGGTCTATTTTTGGTGAAGCTATACCCTTTCAAAAATAATCAAACTCTTAAAATTTCAGCACTCATCTAATCTATGTACAGTGATAATAGTTATAATATGAACTAGAGGGCTTAAAGCCTTTTAGTGAAGAATAGCCCACGCAAATACATGAAGTACTTAAGAAACAGAGCTGTATGAAATAACGTACCAAAAAAAAAAAAAAAGAAAAAAGAAAAAAGTAAAAAAAAAAAAAATGAAAAAACATGCTTTTTCAGTATTTGATAAGAAGAAGTCATCAAAGAAGTCATCATCTGTCTCAAAGAAGTCATCATCACTCTACATCTGCAAATTGTGCATTTCTGATAACGCAGTGGAGGAAGTTAGTTGGCAATCAGTGCGTATACTGAAATACTCTGCTTTAGCTGCCTTCCTATGCAGAACGTGGACTGCAAATTTCATAGTCTCTTCATCGCATCTAAGGGAAATTTCTGTTCTACTTCTAACACCCAGGAGCGACAGCAGAGCCCAGACAGTTAGCGGGGCTTGGTAGCACACAGCTCTAGGTGGCAGTACAAGGCCACGAGGGGCAGCAGGTCCTGTCCCTCTTCTGAATGGCCTGAGTAGATGACAAACCCCAAAAGAGGGGGGACACGCTAAAAGTCCTCATGAAGGCAAAACCTGCGGGAAAAGTTAGCTCATTTCATATTATTCACAACGTGTTCAAACCACATTTGAATTCTGCCCAGAGTACATTGCAGTCATTTGTATAGTCGCTGTATAGATGCAAACAGACAGAAGGAAAAAACTTATGAAGCCTTGGCTCAGCCACTAACACATGTTCAAGAGCAAAGTCAGTGTGAAGGGGGAATAACTTCCATCTCGTCAAAGGCTTCAGTACATGATCTTCCAGGCTGAATTCCTCTGACTCCTTCTGGGGCAATATAACTATGAGCTTGTTCACGCAATGGGAACCAACACTATCTAAATTAGCACATATGCTGTTACGGGGTGTCAGTTGGGTTCTCACTGTAACAGTTACAGAGCCCTGATTACAAAAGGAGTTTTAATTCTTAACTAAAAAATAAGAAGGATGATTTAGTTACTGGCATTTTAATATCCTCAGTAGTTAGAGCAGAATTTGTTATTTTTCATAGGTTACTATATGGGAACCAGACCAGCTTTTCTGCTCCTGCTAGCAGAAGGTCAATCCTCAAAGCAGCTTCATCTTTATTGTTGTTTAAACCTTGACAAGACTGCTGAGATTGTCAGAAATCAGTGATGGTTTATGTACAGAGAATACTTGACCACTTAAAGCTGGGCTGGGATTTCCTGAACAAGGCAGATTATGGATGAAACTTCCAAATATGCTTCACAAAGCAAGACAGTTGCTTTTGCACTTCACATAAGTAAATACTAAAATTTATTTTCCCATTTGAAAAGTATTGCCTTAAGCTGTTTTGATGAGTAGGTCCCATGTAGTAGCAGAATAAAATATGCACGCACAAATATTAGTATCTGAGGACACTGTAAAAGAGTATCTTCAAGGATGTTATATGCAAGGTAGAATACACTACTGCAGCAAAGCAAATCCTGTTTCATAATTTAAATCAGAACTGGATGAATGATCAATTTCTTTTCAAGGATAGTGACTGAAAGAATAGTTCACGTTTCATAGTTTTTTTAGTGCCTAAAATAGTCTGTTTTCAATCTCCGAAGGCTTATTTTTCTTTCTAAAGATGGCGTGGGGCCTGGGGGACCCACTTAAAGTTTCTTGCCATACTTGGCCAAGAAACACAAAGTGTTGGTGAAGTATAAACACAGAGCCCTTTTTCTTTGACCCATTCTGCAGTGTGATGGGATAGTGTTGTTAGTTTATGTGAGAGAAAATAGCATAGGCTTTCTGAAAAAAAAAAAAAAAAAAAAAAAGTGGAATTGGATTAAGGCCTTTGTGCAAGCCTCAATGCTGAGGGGAATTAGCAATAGTTGTAGGCACTTAAAGGAGCTCTCATGCTGAAGCTTATCCCAGATTTTACACAATAAACATTTGAATATCAACAGTGTTTTGCAACTTGCAGCACTAATGTATAAACTTCTTCCTTTTGAAACTCCCAAATCCCTCCAAACGTTCGCAATACCCTCTACGTAAACATGTAGGGCCTATAGTGGAAAACACCCAGTCATGGATGATTTTTTTAAAATTTATTTTTCATCCCCCAATCTAAAGTCACCTGTACTATTAGCTGATTTAAGCACTTCAGAAGTTCTGTATTTTAACCATCCAACTTTTTCCCCTCCAGACTTACCTTCCATTTAAAAGACAGATATCAATGGGACATGGGCTTGACACGGGTATACTAATCTCACATATTTCATGCTACCATAAAAAGGCACTACAAAAACTTCAAAGTGTTTCATTCTTTACAATACTAATCTATCACTCTTTTATCACTATGTTCATTGAGTATTTTTCAGGAGCTCACTACCAAGCTTAAACCACGCTACCTCATGAACACTTGGAGCAGGCATTTAGCTCCCTGCCCTTAAACTCCTGTGTTAGTAAACAGGATTCAGAATAGACTGACTAGGGAAAGCTGGATTCCTTGCTGCTAGAGTTGTACTAACACCCATGGAGTTGGTGTCATTAGCCATAAGTAAAGTCTGGCAGTTAATGACAAATTTTGCATTTAACACTAGGTGTAGTGAATTCACACTGACTTAGTTGGAAAAAAGTCCTGTATCTTTTCCAGGTACTGATTAGCAAAATTTGCTGTTGACATGACATTACTAGTTTTTGTAGATGTGACTTAATTTCAGTATCCTGTTTAAAGGATGATAGCAGATTCAGGAACAAATTACTTCCATGCTCTTAGCATGATCCCAAAGTAAATCTTCTCAATGCAATATGTAATTACAAAAGATTCTCTCCTCTTTATTTACTTTAACTCATGTTCGGTAGTGATGTATGTAATCAATTTTACAGCTTTGCATCTGTCCACTAAAATATCTAACAAATAAGCCTATGGTGAAATAACAGGGTGGGAAAAACTTGGAGATCATTTTTTGTTGCAGTGTTTGTTTTGTTCTTGAAAGGACTGCGATAAGAAACTCATTGCATTAAGAAAAAATGAAGACATTACTGCCCTGTCCAGTTCTGAAGCATGTTGAAGCAGTTTGCCTATTGAATTTGATACAATGATGTATAGATGAATAAAGTTATCTCTAGTATTGAATAGGACGGTGTCAGTGGGAGGGTAAAAAGGGAGGAACTTGGAATCTGAAAAGAATACTTCTTCTCCCCCCCCCCCTTTTTTTTTTTTTTTTAAGAACTTGAAGGTCAGGGTCCAGCTGCCGTAAAAGGCTAGAGGACAAACAAAATGCTGGACAGGCCCAAATAAAGACAACTATAGACACATAGACACACATATTGCAGAGGTTTCCTGCTTCAAGTAGCTATTATATTAACCTACACTTTAGGCAAAGAGCATTTTTGGTTTCACGCTGGTGAAAACCTAGGATGAGCAGAAGCACCAGTAAAAGTTGCATCTTTAATGAAAGAGATGAAACAGGCCAGCAAAGGTAGGAAACAATTTTTTAAAAGAAGAAATTATATTGACTCTAGTTTACTTGAACGTCTCATTATTTTGACTGAGATAAGCCAGTAACATTGCTTTTCTCTTTACAACCCGCTAGTATCTATTCTACCAGATCTGGTGCCTCACTCCTTGTAAGGCCTGCGTGATACATAGCAAGCCTTGAAATTTGAGTCAGTATTTGAAAACCTTGAACTCGCTGTTCATTCACCCATGTTAAAAAACAGGTTATTAGTAAGAATTCATATTCAGATATTTTTTCAGTCACATCATGGTCTGGGAAGGGGAAGAATCTTCAGGGAAGTAGTCAGAAGGGTTAATATCACTGATTAGAGGGGGAAACTGCATTAAAGCTTTGAGTTGAGGTGCATTTCGTCATTCTTACTCAGTGCTGCTTATTGTTTTCCTGTAATTATTCTAAATTTAAATGTCTCCCTATAAAATGAAAGTGATTAGTATCTTTTTTTAAAGAAGAATAAATACTAGTAAGCCTGTCCTGTTCAGCAGGGGGCAGGGGGGAGGGAGCTGGGGAGCTTTGTCTGAGTTTGCTTGGCTTTTTTAAAACAAAAAGGGAACGCTGGACTTTGAATAGTCTCACGATCTCAAGTTTTTAATATACATATTTAATAGCCTTGGATGACTGCTATAAAAAACAACCCAATTCACTGTATTACTGTTTTCCAACCCTGATTTTTTTTAATCAGTATCATAAAATTTTAAAAATTACTCCAAAGAATTTAACAGCTTAAAGTATATTTTGCAACACAGAAACCTTACAGTAAATAAGTCTAGGTTTTACTGATGCCACAGAGTTAAATAAGCTCTTTACAAGTTATCTTTTATACAAAGTTTATATAAAATCATGCAAGTTGGTGGAAAGGGAAAGGCAGAAACCAGAACAATCTTCTGTTAAAAAACACTTTCACCTTGTGACAGAAAAATGTTTTAAGAAATAAAAGAGGGAAATAAATAGTATAAAAATGAAAAGATGCAACAGTTAAGTCTTTAAAACAGTTTCAAGGCTAACATAAGTTGTAGGTCATTAACTGAATGCATTGTCTAATGATAGACTTCATTTTGAAGTTTCTCTTTTGTCTGTAGTCAAACTTTGAGTCTGATCCAATCTATATAGATAAATCTACGGATTAATCTGGAGGTTTAAATGGTTTAGCCAAAGGTTGGTCCAGCTTTATAATAGTGACAGCTGATCTGTGTTACTTTCCACTGAGATTTCTTTTTTGGATGACCCCCCTACATATTGCATCTTGCAATTAGACTGTTGACAACTCTATTATGCTGACAGCAGCAGTAGAGCTACACAGGGAATTATACAGCATGTTGTGCTGTAAATGTTACTCACAGATGTCTTAAGAGATGGTAGTTTGTCCCATGTGTTCATATCTATGCTGCAGCGCATCTCAAGTTGCAGTTGTTCAACGCAGAACTGGTGACATGCTGAATCTAATGCAACTCTTACCAACAACTTTCTGAGATTAAGAGCCTGTCAGAATGATGTCAAAGGAGGTTTAAGAAGCGCTTTCTGAAGTTGTTCTGAGTTAATAATTAATGGGTATCTTTCTTTGATAGTTCTTTTATATTTGGATGCAGCTGGCTGGAAATAACCACAAAGGGAACCTGATTTTATTTGTCATTAATTTTGACTTTACTTAGCAAATGATCATGTCCTGTCATCAGAGCTTTACTAATCTGGCTGTACTGTAATGTGAAGATGAAACCTTTGATTAACAAAACAGATTAATCAGTTTCTAGGGTGTTTTAGGGTAAGATGCATACATACATCTCCTCCCAAGTAGTTTTCCAGTACATGCTTAGAGATGTGTTAACTGTTAAAAGCTGTTGAGTAATCGCAGTGAGGTTTTTGATCAAGGCTACATCTTCATCTTGTATAAATGAATGTTTTGCCAACTGAATCAGAGGTGTTTGGTCTGTACATATGAGATGCAGATTTGGCATTGCATACTGGAAAATAAATGTAGGGCTCAAACCCGTATTTTATGCTCAAAATTAAGATTTAAAAGGGAAAATCTGAGTTAATATTTAATAATACTATCTTGCTATGACAATGCCCACAGATGCTAAATGCTGCCTAGATATACACAAAGATTAGATCCTGCTTTAAACATTTGTTTTATTTATTTTCCAGTATCCAAAAACTGTGCATATGTACACTACCTAGGCATTCCAACTCACACAAAAGTTCACACATAACCTTCACGTCCTTAGAAGAAAACCTGCTTGAAGACTCAGCCCTTTATGAGATCTACACATTGTCACATAACTGTACTGGTCACTCAGAAAACTTTGATCAAACTGATCTACTCTATTAAAATTACTTCCTAAAAAAATTAGAGAAAAGGAATTACAGAACTGGAAAGAGAAGGAAAGAAAAAGTATTCTGAATATTCAGAGATTTGTATACACAAACATTCAGTGTCAAATAAAAATTAAAATGATTCTGTATTACTTCAAAATATACTTAAATTTAAGAAGTAGTTTTTAAACAGCCTGGGTGAGAAAAAAACTAGATATATATGAAAATAACGCAACTGCATTTAAGTATAAGAAAAACAGTTAAGGATTTTTTATTATTACCCACAAGTTAAGAATCAAAGCAAAATCTAGCAGTTAAATAACAGATCTCTTACTCTCCTGGGTGATCTACCCAGTGCAGATGAAATTCTACTGAGACAGAGCATTTTACTAGTCAGATAATGAACAAGGAGCAAGTTTATTGTATTGATTTTTAGAGAGCACACATTTCTAAGAAGAACATATTACCAATTTTCTAGTTATTAGGTATTTTCCATCCTGTGAATCAAGTTTCATGTTCATAAACAAGTGCAGATTGCAAGCTTTCCCCGTAAGACCAGGGAATTAAGTTAGATTTAACTGTTGCTGTCTATTTAGACACTGCAGTAGGTTTCTTTAGATGTGATAAATATGCACTGTGGTCCCAAGGTTTTAATGCAGACTATGGCTTCGGTTATAGTACCAGGTATCACCTGTTAGCAACACTGGAAAACTTCTGTACTAACAAGGATGTGACACCCACTGCCATGACAACCAGTGCACATCACAAATATATTTGAGTGTTTGAACACATTTTTGAACTACAAAGGACACCCTTTAAGAGGTGAGAGAAGCTTGACCATCACACCGCAGTTCTCACTGATCCTTCATAACTGAAAATATCTTCTCTTACTCCCTCCCCAAACACAGCTTAAAAATTGTTTTAAAAAGCTGGCAACTGCCAGCATGGAAGCTGAAGGTACAGTGGGGTCTACAGACTTTTTTAATATCCTGTTTAGACAGGTTAAGTCAGGAAAAGATGCTGTTTCAGTCATCCTGACTATCTGATTACTATTTGAGCTGGATTTGATATTTGTCAACAATGTGCAAGAAGAAAAAAAACTTGCTAAATCTCGGTTGGGGAACTCTAACAATTGTTGTTTACCGTTATAACAAATAAGAACATACCTCTGTATGCATTTGTAGTCATGAATGTATGCTTATCAATAACAAATGTATACAAAATACACTGAAATGCATGCAAGTGTAAGTCATTATCCTCTGCAGTTTTTCTCCCATTTTAAAAAGGACAAAGATAACAGGGAACTGTAAGAGTATTTGTTAATTTATACTCTAAATTATCTGATTGGTGTATATACTGAGAAAATCTAAATAGTGTTCTTGAAAGTAAATATATACAGGTAACTACAGATATAACAGACTGAAAGGCAGTATTATGAAATTGAAGCCTATTAGATTTCAGTGCCCACTGTTAGACAGCACAGAAGTAATCTGTGCATGACTTGTTACTCATCTGTATTCTGAAGTTTATATAAAGGGAACATCTGAGTGTTTAGTTTAAAATGATGTTCAATTTCAGCTCAGTGTTACATTCTTAAACCAAGACAAAATTTTATTAATTTTTTTTGAATGAATTATAACTGTATCAGTTACAAACAGCAGCAGAAAAAACGCACATTGACAGTCTGTATGTTGATTTCATGCTTCTGATCAAAATAACTTTGTATGCAATTGTAACAAAAACACCTCATTTTAAACGGCAGATAAATATTTCTGATAAATGCAGAGCTCATGAAGTGCATAATTAAACATAGAATTTTTATAGAGTTTCTCCTAAAAAATATCCCCAACAGCAACATATTTTAAATGATTTAAATGTGAAACCATTTAAGAACAAATAGTGGTGTCCTAGGCATGAGATTCTGATCTTCACTTCCAGAAGGAAAATATTTTGTTTCTAGTAGGAACACATAACTTGAAAGTGGTTTTCTAGTAAAAAAGGCAAAATAGTATTTATTTCTGTGCTAGCTCTGTTTCACTGATGTGGTTAAATACATCTTTATCATTTACCACTTCTTAAAGGTACATATAAGCAGGGCAATGACAAGATATGTCATGGTAAATTGAGAAATAATTATTCTATTCTTTGATTTATTACATCAGTTGTGAAGCCTCTAGCTGGAACTGGGTATTGCAACCTATGCACATGTAAATACCTTTCTTCATGTTATTTGTCTCATTATCTATTCAAATGGGTTAATTACTCATGGGTGTAAAGATGAACAAAATTTGGACCTTAACTTTACCCTTAAATCTTTATTAAGCTCTGTCTACAAGTCCATACCTGTATGATAGAAAAAGGAGCAAATTACACAGTTGCTCCAGTGTAATTGTTTTAGATGTTTTGAGCTTGAAATAAAAGCTATGTTAATAAGCCCTCAGTTGAAAGCTTTGCTTTCTATAGTGTTAAGATGCTTGTTTTCATTTGATGAAAATTATTAATACTAACACAAAAATTGTTTTGAAACCATTTATAGGGAATACGTACCTACCTCTTTGGTTAAAATCAGTGATCCATTAAGGCTTTTCTTGCTTTTTTCCAAGCTGTGAGCATACTGCGTATTTAAGTGTGTGTAAGAGTGAAGGTGGGGGGTAGGTTTAGCTGAATAAAAGATTGCTTGATATCTTGAAGTCCTTTGAAGAGTTTTATAGGCTTATAAAGCCCAGTGTGAATGAATGACATTTTTCCTCCTTTATTTTTACATATGGAAGTTTGTTAACCTGCGTTTCAATTAGTGAATAATTATTAATTATACTAATTACAGGTTTAATGAAAACCACATACTTTGTAAAAAAAAAAAGTTAAGCTTAGGGCTGAAATTGTAGCTGCAGACAGTGATGCTATAATAAAGGCTGAGGCAACGTTTGTGCTTGGGGGGTTTTATATACATGTAAATTTATTTAATAAAACAATAAAGCACTAGAGCAACTTCTTACAGAAAAGAAAATCCATGGAGAAAATATATCCAATAAATGATTTCAGACAACCCTGATTTTTTTGAACCAGGAGTAATAATTATTTTGTTTTAAAACGAGAACCATACCAGAGTCACTGGAATCTTAATACAACACACAAAGCTGTCTTCATTTTAAGCTATCTGTCTACACAAAAGAAACAAGAACTAATTGCAAGTTATCTGCTAGAAATTGTAATACTTTTTCTTTTTCCTGACAAAAGAGAGCATCGCATACATTGATTTTGTAATTATATTGTGACACTAAAACCAAATCAGAAAACTTAGATCTAATGGTATGATTCTGTCCTAAGGAATCCCCATCATTATTTTTCTCTTCACAAACTTCAAATTTCAAATAGGAAAGAAACATAAATTTGAAAAAATCTCCATTTCCACATGACTATTTTAGTATGTTCTGTTAATTATACTTTCAGATAAACTTTTCAGAAGCCTCTGTAACAATACTACTTACTGCTTCTCCCTGGAAGGAGGCACCTCTAGAATGTTTTAAGAAATATGTGAATCAGAAGCTTGTTATTTTATATTTCTTACACATATATAAAGACTAACAAGACACCCTGCTCCCTAGAAAGCAATTATATTTTAATCCAGTGTCAGTTTTAACTAAGGATTGAAAGAAAAGTCACTAAAGATAAAAAAGCTGTGTGCACATATACAAAATTGCTCATTCATTCTTCCACAACATAGTTTGAAATAATCTGAACATTCAGTACTAAATTTTATAGAAATAAAGCTGTTATTTTTCAAAAAGTTTTGCCTTTTTTTTTTCTTCTGGTTTTCATAAAAATTTCCCCTTGTCTTCTGATTCAGTTAAGCATATTTTAAAGCTACAAAAATGTCTCCATCACATTATTGTAACAGAAATTAAGCCAAATATTTGCATAATGAAAAATTATTATATAGGTAATATCAGTAAGTATGATTAAAACCATCTATTTTGGGGAGTTGAAAATGGAAAGATGGAACTAATATTTATAAATTACCACTGTAAAATGAATAATGTTAAATATTTTTTAAAATAGCATGCAAAGCAGCCAGCAAATGTTTTGTTTTAAACCTCTTTTTATAATATCGGTGTTGCATTTTCCACAATTAACTGGTAACTTAATCCATCAGAAGTACATACAATTAAATCAACTATAAGGAGATGAAATTACTCTTCATATTTCTCTTCCCATGCAGAGAGAATTCCAAAATTAAAGTAAATTAACTGGGTTATTGAAATCCACTTGTGATCTTGATTTTAGATTTAAACAATATTTTAGCAAATACTTAAACAGGCAATTACTGTTTATATAGTAAACAGAAAACTGCCTGGAGTTTTAGCTGAACTAGATTCACTAATATTGACAAGTAAATAGCTGTTTGGACCTGGAATAAGACTTAATTACTATAGTCAACAACATTCATTATTGAATGCAGCATACAGCTTATATTAAAATAACAAATATGTAAATATATGTTATATTTGCCCATATTTCATACTAAGAAAATAGAAAATATGAAAATGTATAGAATATTAAATATGCTGCCACTAGAAATAGCAGGTATGAATCACTTCGGCAAGCTTTCGGACTCAAAAATCCAAATCTTTTCTTTCCAAACAAAACACATTAATTAGGCCTCAATCCTGCAATGGGATCAAAATCTTTATAACAGTCAGACTCTCTGAATGCAGTATGGTTCAGACCAGGACCCTTAACAGGCTCACAATATTTCTTTCCTCTTGATTTGAGCTATTATCAAATTAAAGAACTACTGCAGCTTGACTTTCTGCCAACTGTACTTGAATTTTCAGAGAACAGCTTTATTCCTTCTATAACCTATTTTTGAATGAATAGAAATGTTAGCTGCAGATACTATTGCCTGAACATCACCAAAATTAAATAACATGAGAAGATGTGTCTGGTCCTAGGGGTAGAGCGCTACTTTTCATTGTCTATTAAGGCTCTGTGGGAAGAGGTCTCAGAAGCTGCCTTTACAGGGCAGTTTTGGGGCATGTTAAAGCTTCTTGTCTTTCCCTGTCTCCCTGCAGAAAAATTGCTGCCTACTCAGACCAAATGCACAATAAGGAAAAACCTGCACATATATCTCCCCACTGGCTTTGTCTCATGGTGCAGCTCCTACTGGCAACGGCATAGAAATAGTTGGGGTCTGAAATACGAAGCATGATCACTCTGGACAAGCAGCTGCTCCACACATCACACAGGAGCTGTAGCATGTAATAGCTCTCGGGTCAGCATGGGTGTCTACAGCAAAATCAGACAGCTGAAAAACAGCCAGTAGCAACTTCTGGCGCGGGCCTGTCAAAAATACACTTGCTGGGGCTCCTTGGTAGGTCCCAGAAAACATTTTGGCTTTTGTGCTAGGGTCTGCAAAACCTTATGCAAGTTTTAGGCAATGCAGAGGACCCTAAGCACAAACCCCAACAGCACAGTGGAACAAAGCAGTCATGTTGTATTTCTTAATATAAGTTTACATGCAGGAGGGAAGAAGTGTCCCAACTCCCCAGGAGAAACTGCATCTCTAAACTGCATCATTTAACAACTTGCAAGTGCTTTGCATCAAGCCCTAGATTTGTAGCCATTCCAAAAAAAAAAAAGAAATCATGTTTAATTTCTAGCATGAAAAAAACTTCCATCCAGACCCTTAGTTATAACACTTTCTGCAGCAGATCCTACAGTGGCCAACTCAGACCTGGGCAAAATAGCTTGGCCAACTCTGAGTCCTACCCACTCCAGAAAGGAACTCCTTTTTCCACCTTTGCAAAGAGCACTGCAAAGGGAAGCAACCATACAGAGGCACTGCTCACAGCTCACCCAGAAAGCAAAGCAACTGCAGCTCCACTGGCTGCTCTCAGGTTTGGGAGGTGGATTTTCCTTGCCAATTTTTCTTAAATGGATAACATGGATTTCACAAGAGGAAGTAACCATTTTAAAATGGCTTTAGTAATCAAAGTTTTTGTATCAGAAGGACTTCAGTAACAATATTCACAACCACAGTAAGGGGGAGAAGAAATATATCAGCATTAGGTCACAGCTTGACTTACTCAAGCCATGCTCTTCTCCGTATTCAGGTGTAATTCCCCTGAAATCAATGGGAATTGGCTTGAGTAAGGAGTAGAGTTCACTCAGTGATAACTCTGAAGTTAAGATATCCACTGCTTCACTATAGACCATTTCAAGGACTAGCTCTGATTACTCTTCCCCAGCAAAGAAAAAGCTGAGCTCTCACATTTCAAAATCAAGGGTGGGCTGATAGGGCTGCCAAATCTCCTCCAGCATCACAGCACACTGAAAAAATGGCAGCTCATTGTTAATACTCTTCAGAAGCCCCTTATTTCCATTTACATGAGTTCATTAGGATTACACAGGTGACTGATGTTATATGCTAAGTGTCTCCATGATTGCACAAAGTGCCGTATTAACAAAAATCAAAAATAAAAGTGGTTTGTCAAACATCATACATAAAATACTGCCGAATGCTTTATGGGCAACCGTTTTAGCCTCCATATGCCTGCACACTACGAAGCAATCTTTAATTACATGATCACGCACAAAACTTCATCCTCAATGATGGTAGTTCTACAACATTACAAGCAACAAAACCCAAGGGAAGGAGCACCTAGGGCTACTTCCCTGCCTTCTCCAGTAATGCTGCACCAATATAAGCCTGATGTTGTTATTCTCAGGTTTTTAATGGAACTAAGCAGTTTGTTTCAAAACCTAGGAGTGAAAACAGCCATCAAAACCAACTGTCTTTACCTTGCTAAAGTCCGGCCACCTCAGTGAATTTTGCATCAATTTTTGCATCAACACAAGCATTTACTGGTAGGATTACTGTAGTGCTCCTCTCCTTCTTTTCTCCTTTCCCTAGGAAGAACATGAAGGCTGGCCCTGTAAAAGCATCTGCTTGCAATGTCACCTACAAACACCTTGAATTCCTAAAATCCAGAGTTTACCATCCAATTCCAAAGGCAATGCCTAAAATCAACTAGCTAACCCATTTTACCATGAAAACACACTGAAAAGTTAAGAGCTGTTTATACATTGCACTCCATACACCACATGTCAGTTAAATACATATGGATCCAGGCAAAATACAAGTATCCAACTGATTCATCCCTGATCCTAACACTTAAGCCTGTATGCATCTTTACTCCTAGGAGCAATCCCAGCTACTTCAGCAATATACTCTGCTGAGGGGAAAAAAATTCATGCGGAGAACTTAGTTCACATTAAGCTTATAAAGTGCCGTTTCTTCCTTTACATAATTTGCTGATTGATTCCTGATTTGGGGTCTTTATGGGAATTTTGTATGATAGGCACTTCTGCAGCAGGCAAAGTGACAGCGAGTCTCGGGTGGATTTCTGGACAAGGGAATAATATTGTATCATCGTGTCTGTGCGGTGCCCTCTCCATGCACAATAGCTCTGAGTGGCAGTGCATGGTAAGCGGATGAAGCAGTAAGAAGTGTATGATCTGATGAGCTTGGCTAAGCTGGGGGCGTCTCCTCTACTCGGCTAAATTAAAAACCTCCCTGCAATTTCAGCCCTAATCACCCCCTCTGATGCTGTAATTGATGATGGTCAGTTAACTCCTTCACTCCCAAGGCCATTTATCCAGAACCTAGGGAACTGTGCTTTAGCCAACTCCTCATAGCTTATATCACTTGGATTTAGCTTTTTTTTTTTTTTTGGAAAATTTAGAAATATTAAATAAGTGATATGAAGTATACAGAGAGTCACAGCATAAATATTTCATGGCAGGTCTCCGGTTACTTTAGAGCCATGGTGCCTCACTCCCAAGTGGCACAAGCTGTCTTTAAGCCTGGTTTGTGGAAAATCTCTCCTCTTCAATGGCACTGAGACATACATTGGCTTCTCTGCCACTCTCCTCCCTGTGGCTGGCACAGGCAACATGCCAGCAGCATTATTACACCCTTGCACCTCCCAGCTGGCAAAACAGCCCTTTGCAGCCTTTACCAGTTGGTGCAAGCTGCTCTAACTTGTGTTGAGAAACCAAACCAGAAAAGAAAGTCCTATTTGCATTTTCAGCCTGATTCCAGACACAGCCCCTGTATGCTCTGCATACAAGCTTACTGTTAGCTCCTACACAACATGTTCCAAACTTAATAACAAAGGTGTGACTAGAGCTGATAAAATGATTCCAGAGCTGAAACAGTATCTTTCCATTCCACCTTCTATTTATAAAGGTTTTTTTAAGGAATTGTCTGTACAGTGCATTGTTCTTCTCTTGCAGAATTCTCTAAGTCTGACTCATACAAAGGAGGAAAAAAATCTATAAGATGTGATATATGTTTATACTCAGCTGAATAAGAGGCTTTTCAGCATTGGGAAATCTATAGCATGAATTATTCTAACTGATTTATAATAGACAGCAATGCCTTAAGGACACTATTCTGACTATTTGTGCTTTCATAACAGGGTCGATGTACTAGCTGCATCATATTCAGTAAGTAGAGTATCCAAAGTTTATGTCCATATACCAGTTTTAGAATGACAGCCTATTACTGTACTTTAGAAGTATGCCCCCCACACATACACACACATTTAAGGCTGTTACTTTTAACATTGTGTCTTAAAAGACTCAAATCTGCATGCAACTTATAGTTAACATAGTTCCAGTATCAACACACAGTCATGATGCCTAGATTTTTAAATCACCCCATGCTGTACTAGAACACCAGCAGCTGCTGAAGTCTTATCTTACTTTAATTTCTGTTCTGTTGCTTTGCTCTCTTTTCTGCATGGGGAATAGGCTGCAAAGTCTTGATAGGGTGAGGCTATTTTGTGTACAGATCCCAGCACTGCCACTCTGTAAATAGGAAATCAGCTGACTCAGGAGACATCTGGATATCAAAAGATGTGTCAGCTCAGTGGAGACCAAGGCAGAAACCCCTTTTGCAGCTCACTGCTTGAGTAGCAGAGGTTCAAAGCTGCCCCCATAAGATGCTTCAAGGCTACTCTACCCAGTGATTAATAGCTGACTGGTGCCTGATGGGCAAGGAAATTGGATGAACTGAGAGACCTTCCCACCCAAGGTACCATTCCTTGTGATCTGTCTGTGTAGGAGGGGAGTAATTTTTCTAGATGCTTTGACAGATTAAAGCATTGATTCTAGACAGCCATTCCTACCCAGATAAGCGATTCATACTGTAAACGGTACCATATTCTCATATACTACACCATTTTCCAATATAAAAAGGAAAAATACACCTCTTTACTTTTCTGGATGCATGAGTCCTGGCTGGTTTCAGTTTTTGATCAAGCCCTACTCTAAGATAACAGACTGAAGATATAGTAAAAGACAGGGAAATAACTTTAGAGTCCACCTCCCTTGCTGCTGTTATTCTTGAAAAAGATCATTTCTCAGGCCCCCAAAGTAACCACATCATCCCCCTCTCCCAATACTGCTTGCAGTGTTTGACCAATGCAGTACAACGCCAAAGTTCGTATCAAATGAGGACAATAATTCGGTCCCTAACACAATGAAACAGCTGACCCTGAAGATCTCCCAGCACAACCAGGATCCACATGGCACTGGAAGATGGTGTGTCTGCCAGTCAGTAAACGAATTTAATTAAGCAGCAGAGTGACTGGTCTCATATGGCTGGAACTGTTGAATGTAGGTGTGTGTGTGCATGCACACTCGACACATTAGCAGAACTGAGCCAGACTGCGGAAGAATCCATAAACTTCTCTTGTAGCAATTAAGCTAAATAGACCCTTGCTCTGCCCATGCCAGTAGGACATCTACTGGACCTGACTTTCCAGGAAATTAGTTACTGTTTAAAGGTAACATATAGGAAGAAACGTGAAAAAATACAGAGTTTTGAATTCTATATGCCTTGTTCTGTACTTCACACTGCTTTACACCAGTTTGAAGACATCAAGACATGAGAGAATTAAGCATGTTAATGAAAAATAATTTAAAGAACATCTAAGAAAAATATCTCAAGATCAGGCTGTCCCCTTTTCAGGTCAGACTTGATAGCTTTGCTCACAGAAAAAGCATTACTTACTTATTAAAGGAAATGTGCCCAAGACATTGAGGAAACAATTCCATTTACTGGACCTACATGCAGCTATGCTTCTGTATCCAAATGACACAAAAACTACTAGTACACAATCAACTGTGAAAAATAATGTATTCACTTTTTGAATATATACTTCTGTATATGCTACTGACTAGCTCTCAGAATCTATTCAGGCACTAATACCAAGACCACGCCAAAAACGTCTTTACTTTTTGCAGCCCCTTTAGGGCAACAGAGACAAGGGCCACAAACCAATTTAATTGGCCAGTGGGGATTTCCCTTAGAGGAGAAAGCACTCAGACTATGTAGGACTGACATCTTACCCCATTCCCTTTTTGTAGTCTGTGACAGGAATGAGTCTATTGGCAACAGGCAAGACACACCAGCCATATGGCCACAGCACTTTGTGTTACAGCTTTGGGGACCAACCCATCTCCTAACAGGACAACTGAAAGTCACAATAAGCCACTGCATGCCACCATACACCTGAGGTTTTCCCTGCAGAGTTCTAGAAGAGGGCAAGCAAGCTCCATGTTATCTTTGATTTAACCTTATTCCCAGAGAGTGCTTGTGGAGAACACCCAATGAGAGACTCCATCTAGTCTGCTGGCCTTTGCTGGCCTTCCATTCCCACTTTCTTACTTTGAACAGTTTCATTGCAAATGAGTAAAATATTAGAACATTAACTTATATTGTACTGCAAAGTCTATTCCAGTAAACCTGTCAAAATTGGCATCGTTAATAATAATACTTAACACTTTCATAGTGCTTTACATTTTCAGAGCACTGTAGACATTAAGTTAATTAACAAGTGACAGTTTCACAAGCAGAACCTCTCCCTGCAGCACTAGTCTGTATGCCTGAATTTCTCACAAAATCTCAAACCCTGCATTAATCCACTTGTCTTTCATCCTTCTGAAAAGATTATCTTCCTTTTTATTCGCCTCCTTTGGACATATACACCCATGCTTTTAAAAACCAAGCTATTAAAAAAATTAGGTGGAAGAACACTGACTTAACATAAACTAATTGGAAAATCCACATTACCCTACTTTTCAGCCTAAATTACACAAAAATCAGAGCTCTATCAAGCACATATCTGGACAGAATATGTCTCTAAATGGGTGTAAAGTGTACTTAATATTGATTGCTCTGCAATTTCCCAAACTGTTCAGAAACAGAGAGACATAATTAGGTTTTATTTGAATTTTTTCCTTCGGGTTCAAAGAGAAAGATGGCAAAAAAAAAAAATCAATACGTTAGTCTATCTACAGAAGTAAAGTAAGTGAAACCCTTGTCTCTAGCAATTTATCCTGTGAATTCACTAGAGAGAACAGCAGTCAGTTCTAGGAGCTGTATTTCAGAGGAGGCCCATGTAGCCTGCACTAATTGCTAAAGTTTAAATTTAGGCATGCCAGTGTCACATTATGCTTGTTGTCCACTCATAGCCCACCAAGCAAGATCAGCACCCAGAAGACACAGTTTTACCAGAGGTCCCCCATATTTGGCCCACCTACTCAAGGAGGCGTAGAGCCTTACTCAACCTGGTCTTCATCAAGATACTTGAGTTTACAGAGGCAAAGGAACAACTTAAGAAAATGCACTAATAAGCCTGTTTTCCAAGATGCTCATGAACAGTAGAACCCACAATACACATGGGCAACATAAGCACTTGCTGCCCCCATAAGCCACATGCATCCACACTACAGGGATACTGCAAACACCACCATGTCCCACAGCCCCAGCCTCAAAGAGACCAACCAAAAACAAAACACAACCCAAACATTAGTACAAAAGTGAAAAGAACACCACCCTCCCCCTCCCCCCCCATTAAGACACAATATTATCTCCAGCCAGCTGTGTGCAAGCCATGAGGATTTAAAACATCGAATGATTTCTACAAAAAAAAAAAAAAAAAAAAAAAAAAAAAAAAAGCTACTGCTAGCTTTTGGAAAGCCCTCAGCATCTCTAGTCTGCCCTCCTCTGAGCTCCCAGCAACAGCCTTAGCACACACAACCAGGAGGAACTGAAAAACCACAAGCAGCATTTAGGTTACTCACATGTCTGACATCCTCAGATTCAGGATGGGGCCAGGCTTTGCGGAAGCATCTCCACCAGAACACTTGTAGATCTTCAAGATGGAGCCTGATGCAAGGACAAGGCTTTCAGCCACGATGAGGCCATGCTTAAACTCTACACCTGCCTACACTGATGAGGGAGCACCACAGCAATCCACTCTTCCAGCAGCCAAACCCTAGGGCCTTCATTCCCACTCTTTTATGGCAGGGCAGCACAGAGGCCACAGCTAGAAGCCATACACCACCCACCAAAATGGCAGTTTGGAGGGCAGGCAAGGTGCTGGTGCTGCTGCTGCTGCTGGGGGGGGGGGGGGGCGCTACCTCATTTGGGTGGGGCCTCGTTCTTGCTGTGGTGCCTTGCTGCAGGCTCTCCTCTCACATTCAGTCACAGTGCCCCTGCTCATTACATGCCATCATTTTCCTCAGTATTTGCGTGACCACTGGCAGCTTTTCTTAAAATCCCAGCTCCTGGAGTCAGAGGGTTTGTGGTTTTCTGGTCCTGTTTCAAATGAGAGTTTGTGGCTGCTTTGGTCTGCTTGAAAATATCAACAGCTAAACCACTTCAAACACACAGGTGCTACCAGGAAGAAGAAGAAGAAAGAAGGAAAAAAAAAAATAGCATTACAAGTGCCCTTCCCTCCATTTTATAAGCACCTGGAGCCCAGCATGGGCTGAGGGGCCTTGGTCGCCTTCTCCACAAACTGCTCAGGCTGTGCCCCTGTGGCTCTGGAAAGCAGCTTCTCTGTACAGCACTACTACTATGAGGATTTGGCCATGACGTGAATGTTAATTTATAGCGTAACAGTTATATTGGGAAGTGATGTTTCTTCTCAGTTAGTTCATGTGCAGAAGGAGGCACAGTCCTGTGCGTGCTCAAGGTGTGGCAGGCAGGGAAGTTGCTGTAAACTCTTTCAGGTGGTGCTTCCTGTGGGGTCAGACCTTCAGCTGATGGAAATCAGCATTTCTCTGCTAAAAGCAAATAGTCATATAGCCTGATTATTCCAACAAATCTATCACTTAAAAAGTGCATAAGATCTAAATGCCTGCTAAATTAACTATTTTAGATCCAAAAACCGTTTTTTTTAATTTCATTTCAGTATAAAGACATCTAATGCTAGTAAGCTGTTTGGTCACAGTGTGCTTATGCACAAACATGCACACACAAAAATAGCCAAACTAACTTATTCAGCTAGGATGAGTGATTCTGAAACAACCTTAACACTAACACGCCAGCGCACAGTGCGAACAACAATTCACAATTTCTCTTCCTCTAATAGACAGCTCAAACACTGGTGAAGCTCCTATCAGAGCATTTAATATCTGCTGTAAGCCTCTGTTTAGCAGGAAGATTACATCCCCCAGATTTCACAGTTCAAAAGTTCATGCTGTACTGTTCTATTTATAGACTTGCCTGACATTGCTTCTTCTTTAGCACAGATATTCTGAAAAAAAAAAAAAAAAAAAAGAATCAGTCTGAAATATTTTGGAACATGATTTTAAAGAGTTTATTTTGTGCAGACAGCACCATCTCTCAATCCTGCACCCAGTCATAAGGAGCTTTTGTTTGCTAGCATGAAGTTTGCAATTAAAATTTCTTCTGACCTCTCATTAGACTTGAAACTTTGAAAATAAAGTTACAATTCAAAACTGAATAATCAACACTAAAATCAACATATGCTTTGCTTCTAGTTAATAATTTTATCAGGAGGAACACAATGGTTAAAAAATAATAATAATTTTGAGAGATCCACAGGTTAAAAATTACTTTTGCTGGAAAAGAATGGTCATGAACAGAAAGAATCTTCCAGCCTGTAGTTGCTTGATTATTTTTATATCTAGTTTTCGCTTCCCATTGCATATATTTTCTTTAGGTCTTTCAGCAAGTAAATCTCTCATACTCTATCTTGGTGCAGGACTGCTTTAGAAACACAAAATATATATTTTAAGTCATCTCTAGATATTCAGTTCCAGAGAGATAAGACGCAGGCCTCAGTTTAATCTCATTTACACAGATCAAAATCAGAACTCATTTCACTGGAGTAAGCAGTGTGACACTGCTGTAAACCTGCACTGCTTCTTACTTGGGGCAGTTTTGAGTGTGATGTTTTTAACACATCTCTGTGCCAACTCATTTGAATGCATTCTTTAATCAAACCTCTCTTTTAAAAACAAGGAGGCACTCGTATTTGTGAAGAGCTCTGGCCTGCCAGTGCTTTCAGGTCAATGTTGTACACGCACAGCCTCCATCCAGCTTGACCCTGCCCTGATCTGGGGTTGGCAGTATCACGTTGATTTGCCTTTTCATTCGTCAGTGCAAATGATCAAATACCTATTTTATAGCTGGACTAAAAAAGGAAGAAGGTAGTGAGAGGGAAAGCTTCTGAATCAAATTAAGGAGAGGTCTCAGATTCACATCTTCTGGAGCTACAGAATGAAAACAAAACTGCGCTGCCTTCTTCACTGCCAGAATTGGGTCTAAGAGTCTTGCCTCTAAGTACACATCCTTGCCATCTATTTAACAAAGCACTTTATGATTGTTGAATGTGTTGACTATCTTTCAAGTGCTGTCATCTAGTTAGAGAAATGATTTACTTACTGATTCATCTTAATATTAAAAACATCAGACAGCATTTCTCAAAAATGTGTTGCTCTGTAAGTAGCAATGTTGGTGCTGTGGTTAGTTTACTAAGTGAAACACAGTAAAGGGGGGCTTGTGCACTGTCTTTAGGTCAAAGCTAGCTGAACTATCCCTTAGTCAATTGCTGCACATGGCATCATCTTCCAGGGAGCAGCTTCTCACCATCTTTTCTGCTCCATGTATCTTCATGGTGTCATGGGCTAGAGGGGACACAGGGCTGTATATGACTTTCCTGCACTGTAAGTAAGGATCAGAAACAGTGGGACAACGTCATTCTTTTCCACAGTACTCCAGAGGTCATGAAGTATGTGCTTGAAGGCACACGTGTATTTAATCAGTTCGGACGTTAAAGAAAATCAAGCTCAATTTTATGCATGTCCTATTCAAAGGGAACTCTAGCTTGCAACCACAGCGCCCAGATTTCAGGCATATATCTTGCATCTTTACAAAGGAACACAATTTTCTGCCTAATGCTATTCCACTCCCTTTTCCTGAGGGGAATGCACCTTCTGAAGGCATAATCTGTAAGCTCCTTAGCCAGCGTATCTTCTGACAAGCTTTGCCCTGCTAGTCCTCACAAAGCAGCCTGCACACCCTTGGTTCACACTCCTCTCAGCTGAGATGACAGAAGCAGGGCATTCTGAGTGCCACTTCTCATGCTCAAACTGCGAGTAGCGAACTGCTTACACAAATCCTCCTCTTAAAGTGGCTGGCCCAGCGTGACAGCTTTCGGCGTGGTAATGCAGAGCTGTACACCGTCAAGAGCCAGCTAGCCTGCAGTGGTGAGAATGTTTTGATCGCAGAATGCAGTAAATATTTAATTATCGTGTGATTTCGTCTGTGGAAACCTCAAAGCATTTCTCAATATCAATACTTGCTCTAGTTATATGTAACCATCTTTCAACTTTAAAAAATATATTCAGGAGTGATAATAAATATTTCATAAAACTGTAACTAAAACCTGTTTGTAGACTAGAGGTGACCTGCTGCTTATTCTGAGGTGAGAGAAAGTACTTCAAGAGTGTATTAATTTCAAATAATTTTAAAGAATCTTGTATTTGTTGGATATCTGCTTTACCCAGCTGAAAATCAAGGCCACGATGACTCAGTCATTATACTGTAACGTGAATTCACTATCCTCCCTTCATACAACATACACAGCATGATTCAAGGTTAAGCATAGAATATCAAAAGACTCATAGCATGGAAAATTTTAATGGTAAAAGAACCTTGACTTTTACTGATTATATTAGTTCAACTAAAATTGACCTTCAATATATGAAGATTTCATTTTCACAAATAAATGGTATGACTGATGCCTTTTATTAGGCTTACAAAAAAGTAATCAGAATTGCAGCTTTCAAGGCCACAATCTCTTTTTCAGTTCAAATTACTGATAACGGAAGGAAACAGTTATGAGATCTTAAAAGCTAAACTAATCTTTTTGTTTGTTTGTTTCTTAGTAAAAGGCAGGAGTATTACCAGAGGGGTCCCACTAGCTAGCATTGCTGCTAAATAACAATGTGCCACTTTCCAGCATTATCACCAGAGTTGTCGCTTGTGCATATTTATCCAGTTAATGGGATGGATTTATTACAAGTATTGAATAATTTGGACCCAGCCTACTCTGATGTATTTTATGGCATGTGGTCAACACAGCTATTACGGCATGGATCTGCAACTGCTCTATAAACTGGAGCATACAGTCATTAAAATGAATGAGCACAAGTGTTTGTTATGCTGTTTTTAATTATATGTTTATCTCCTTCTCTTTTATACTTCCATTTTATTTATACCACATGTGGTCACATATGGGCCATGGATGTCATCTTAGGGAGTTTAGGCAAACCCTAGGCAATCATCTTACTTTATTTAGGAGGGTATAACTTATCTTAGCAGCAATTATAGGGCTATACATCTTGATTTACATCCATATTCCTGATTTTCAGTGAAGTCCAATATCCAGAGCTGAGGGTATGCTAAAGCAAAAAGGAGAAAATAGATTTCACCATCGTGTGGCACATTGATTATCAGAAGGATTGGACTCAACTCCCTGTTAAAAGTTGGACTCAATGATACTTGTGGGTCTCTTCCAGCTGAGGATATTTTATGATTTTAATGTTTATCACAGATTAAAGATAGCTTTATTATTTAAATTATATGTTTACCTTGTAAGTTCCTGAAGGAGTTGCTTTAATAACTTTTGTAGAACAGAAAACCCTGGAGACAAAAACTTATGGAACAATTAGTTTAATAACTAATAGTTTGAAATTATAATTTAACGCACAAATTAATGCTACTTACAGGGCTCAGTTCTGTTTTCTTTAAGTTCTGCCAAGTGGAAATATAATTCCCTTATGTACTGATGAAAATTAGTCTGAAATGATAACACGGGTATTGGAGGGTATCTCTGATAGTACAGCTCTACTGCCAACAGATAGCCACTGGAAACCAGACTTTATGTAATGGTACATGAAACTCAAGGGACTGGCCCATGCTTCTGGGGGCCATTGGCATCCTGTTAGGCCTGCAGTTTATGCCATGAAGGCCCTTTGACTTGTTCTTAGTTGGCTTATGGGCTTATTCTTCATATAATTTTAACAAAAATATTAAAAGAAAATTAAAAGCACTCTTCGGTGAGTTGTATTGGCTTCAAGTTTGCTTTCTGTGAATGTTAATGCCAGAAAGCACAGTCATCTAAACTTTCATGAAAGTCAGACACTGTTTTAATCCATGTACTTTCTTTGGACAATTGGCAGTCAGAGACTTGCTAGACAGTAGCTTCCAGACACACATGCATCTATAAAAATTTACATGTGTATATACATTACTTTTCCCACTCAGTGTGCTATCAGTTGTACTCCCAACTTCAGCTCAGGGCCTATATCTTTCACATGACAGAATGTGAGCAATTTATGCATTTAGCTAAATCAGCTTAACCTCGGTCAAACTACACCCATGTTGGAGCTCTGCCATCATGCACAAAAAAAGAATTGTAGATCTGATGGTACATGTTATGATGAAGGAGAAGAAGTGACACTGGACTGATCAACAGTTTAACTATGACACTACTGGCTCCCTGTGAGGACAGGATCAGGTCTACTGAAATGATCAATTTAAAATTGTACTTTTAATTATTTAAAATAGAACATTAGCAGAGCTAGAGAAAAAAAATCCCTTTGTGTCAAACAGTAATTACATCTGACTTCTGCACTGAAAACTCTAAGTGCTGTAGTACTACATTATAACTGCTTAAAAGTATAAGGTTCTTTATTTTGCATAGTTCAGATTGTGCACTGAACTAGATAGCTTTGTTACTAGGGCACATGGCTCTCCATTCCTGGAACCCCGCTTGAACTCTTTACTTAAATGAATACACTGGTTTTGCTCAGTCATTAGTAGGCAGTAACTCATATCAAAATGCATTGCATTTAATTCAGGACAGTTGGCAGTCTCTGCACAAGAGAGACTCCAAAATGAGCCAGC
>NC_048902.1:16863671-16899718 GCF_011077185.1 Oxyura jamaicensis | reverse complement strand
GGGGGGGGGGGGAGGAAATGTCTTCAGCTTAGAGCTGGGGTTACCACTAGGGCAAGGAGGGGATTTTCTCACTCCAGCTGTCTGCATCAGAACTGGTATTCAGTTTCTGGTACTCTGAGGACTGTAATCTTGGTGAGGGGGAGAAAAAAAATCTCTCAAATGCTTACTTGGAGAACAGAAATTTGATAGTAAGCCATATAAAAAAAAAATCAGAAATATACATGCTCGTGCATCAATCACCTCCATTTCAGATGCAATGCCAAACAGGGGATGAATGAGGGCGCAGCTCAGTTAGGAAGAGTGCAAAAATCAACAGCACTAAAGCTACTTTTCAGGTTAGCATAATCTTCTGTCTGCAAACACTGTTTTATCTGCTTTTTTTTTTTTTTTTTTTTTTTTTTATTGGACAGCTGTGATCTTCTCCTTTCAAAACCTTGTCACTGCTGTTCAGCAGAAATGTAAGTGATATGATTAAGGAACATGGCATCTTGTATAATCGGTCGTAATCATTATCTAGGGGTTTCAGTAACATGACACATGCACAGCAACAGCAGCATCTGCTATGGACTGACAGATATCTCAAGCTCAGGATGATGGAAGCACACTCAGGGATTTGTAAACTTGTCTTGGCTAATGCCACTATCCTGATGTGAACCTGTTGTTGGCTATGCTGCTTAAAGGCCAAAGATTAAAAGTGTTTTATAAAGTTCATCGTATCCCTCCTGAACCTACATCTCTGGCTGGTGTGGGATGTATCACCTTAGCAGACCTTTCCCACTTTCACTGATAGGGTGGTACTTTTGGAAGCAGCTGTAAAGAACAGAACTCTATTTTTATAGCATTTCCTCACCACGCATTAGGTTGGTCTTTTACACACACTCAGTATTAGATTGTGTTTCCAAAGAAGTCAACAAAGTTGAATTGTGGAGTATACTATGTAAGTTATAAACACTAGGGGATGGATTCCCTGCTTCAGGGGCACGTGACAGTAACTTGAGTGAGAGCTACTGTGTCCCTGCTGCTTGCTTAGAAGCTCTGTACCTTATGCATGTGCTGAAATCTGCTGGCCATAGCCCCAGAGACACCAACCATATCCTGGACACTTCATAAAGGAGATCTGAAGTCTGTGTCTTCCTCAGCCTGCAGAGACTAAACCCAAATCTCTCACTTTCTGTGCATGTTTTCCAACCACTGTGCTGTTAAAGATCTGGGGGAAACAGAGATGAGAGATGTTTTCCATGCCTCCTTGTTATAACAGGGTCACTGGGAGGCAAATGGCAGTGAGCCAGGAGACGAACAAGCAATTGAGAACCAGGCCAGAAATGGGATACAGGCAATTTTTTTATTATTATTATTTTGGCAAAATTTAGAACAGCTGTAGGCTACATTAATTTACTCTGAGGTCTGACTGATTGCCAAGGCTGTGGTTGGGGACATCACTTTTGCACACTAACTGTGGAAATTCATTATTCCTCCCCATTGACATTGGAGGATTGAGACCTGGGCACTGTTCATTTATTGTGATTCCAAAATATTTCTTTCAGTCACTTCTAAACGGGATCTTGTATTCACTCTGCTTCATTCAACTGTTTGTAAACATTACTGCAGCCGTATTTCTGGGACTGTTACAAGGCAATCAGACAGTGGGAGTGGTGAAGTCAAGCTTGCTCTGCAATGAAACAGAGTTTTTTTTTTAAGCAAACATGGTGATTTATAAAGGTAAAGTCCATCTAGACAGGCTAGTACCTTTTATTTGTATTTGTCATCCCTCTCAGCAACAGGAGTGTAGTATTCAATACTCACAGCTGATGGATTCCAGGTAACATTGAGGGTTATTCCCAAGTTACAGCAAAGATGATGTTTGTTATCCAACAATTGTTAATAAGGTCCACATTGAAAGAAATCATAATCTTTCTTGGACAATCATTAAACAGTTTAAATGCTTTAAATTAATTGCTTACACTTCTTCATATTTTATATACATTCCTATTCCTGAAAGGATCTATAGATCAAGTTGCACCAAACCATGTTATCTAAGAATAACATGACTAATTGTTCCAAACTTATTTATTCCCACTTTACTTTCTAAAGGATTTCTGAATAAGGATGCTTCATAACATTTTATATTATGATACAGATTCCCTTGCTCTCACCATGCAGGACCTTATTCCACAAATATTGGATCAGCTATTTTGATTTATACCATCTGAAAATCTGGACCATTGAGTTGAGTTCAAGAGGATGACTAATGGAGTCAGGTGCTCATCAAATTCAGTGACAGTATCAGAATCTGATTCTGCTTGTATTTGGGGACAAAGGATTGAGACCTGATGAAAGGAGAAGCAATTAGTTAACCACCTTTATGAAGGAAACAAAGACAGAATGCAAACGCACCTGCCTCTTTAAGGCTTCTTCTACTACTGCCTCATGGAACAAAAAGAAAATCGTTTTGCTTTATTCTCAAATACAAACATATTGAATGATTATTATGTCAGTGCCAGGATGCAGGTATCAAAATTCACTCTTCCTTCTTGTGTTCTTGCAGGTCAAGGTTTGAAAGAAAAATATGTGTATAAATAAAACAGGCACAGATCAGATGTAAAAATCCACCTGCTACATTTATTAATGTGATTCTGCCTGTGAAAATATAATGTCTAGAATTAGGTATCCTGAAAGTACAGCTAAATAAACTTAAACAGAATTTTGAATAAAGATACATTTGAGTATATAAACCAGGATGAGATTAAATGTAATATAATCAAGGGTACAAAACAGAATGTGACACAACAGGGCAATGATCAGTATTTCCACTCTCAAAAATTGCATTTTTACATTGCCACAGGTGAAGTTACTATAGCTGCTCTCACTTTCTGCATAGATGTTAGCAGGTGTTCCTGCCTTCCCTTTGCCTCTGAGACAAACACCTGCTAGTATTAGCTACCTACTTCCAGTCCACACCAGAAGGAGCTTAGCAGATGATATTTTCATTGGATTGTGCAATAATGTGAAGTCTTCTCTAATCTTATTTGGCACATTACCCATTGGATTTATGGAAATCCTCAATGAACTTTAACCTGGAGGTGTAACAGTCACATAAACTTTGCATGTGTGTGTTGTGGTGATCATGAGGTGTGCCCTTGACTTTACTTACTGCTTAAGTCTTTGGCTAGTTCTACAAGTAACCCTTAAATCCAAAGGGAATTAAGTATAAAAATCAGTCTTCCAAATACATAGCACTTTGGCTGATTAGCATGGAGAAAAAAAGAATTAATAATGAGGAGAAAAAAAAGATAGCCAGAAACTACAAACACCAGGGAGCCTGTTTCACTGTTACTTGAAAATAAAGCAACAAAAGCAAGACTAGTCATCTCATTAAATAATAATTTGTTATTTCCCTTTAATGCTGTACATGTTCTTTAATGGCTGTGACTTCTTAAGACAGTTGGACTATAATTTCTATGAATTTATCAATGGGAAACTTGTATAACTTTTAATGAGTCCTTGAACTGACCACCTGTGAACAAGAGGTATCATAAACGTTGTCTCTTGAAATAAGAAAAATAATTTGAACATAAGCTTTCCTTGATGTAGCTGATCTAAAGTAGGTCTTGAAATTACTGACAGACAGCTAAAGCCATGCTCCCTACAAAATTAAAACATGTCTACTGCCTCTGTCCAATGGCAGTGAGTAGATGTTCACATTTCTCACATTTAGAAAATTGCAGGTAATTAAAGAAGGAAAAAGTCTGTGTTTATTAAAGATTGATTCATTCTGTAGAAAGGCATATTGTTATATTTCCTTGTGATCAGAGTCCAGCCATCAGGAGAACTTCCCAGCTGTTGAAACAGTCCTCATGGTCTTTCATGTCTACATGATTGGTAAGTTGGATGTCTTGTGACAAGAGAGAAGTATATGCTTTTAGTGAGATCCTGGACTCAGGGGAATTTCATTTTCATATGAAACTGAATTAGTATAACTTGCCACAAAATTTCAGAGAAAAATCATGTAAAAAATGTCATTTCATTTCAACTGAAATGCGTAAGTTTTACCAGCTCTGACTACAGTGCTGATGACTGGTTATAAAATGGAGTCTTTTGTCATTGTATTCTTCTGTACACATCCTCTGCTGGATATTCTTGTTTCATATTTGCTTCACTGGTTTATTCAAACATTAATATTTTTGGTTTAAATTACATATCCTCTGGCATATGTTTCCACACACATTAACAGTGTAATGAAATAATGCTCTATCTATAAATCTGTATAAACATTTTCAAAAATTACAAAAATACATTTTCAACATGGAATTTTCAAGTATATTGAAACAATAATATTTCAATGCAAAAAAAAAAAAATAAATGTCGCTTTTAATACAAAAAGTTTTATTTCAACATTTGTTGTAAAATGTTTTGTGTTGATGTCTTCAAAGCTAAATATTTTCAAAGCATCAGTTTTCCAAAACATATGAAATTCTGTATTTTCATTGCAAATCAGGAAGAAATAATTTTTTTAAATAATGAAATTTAAATTCCTACTTTACATACAATTCTTTCATTTTTATTTCATAGGTATGGATTATCTTCCAACTCTGAACATGCTGCAGGAACAAAATGAGGGCACTGGAACTCCAGTGCCAGTTTTAGGAAGGCTACAGATATTTTGAATTCGTTTCTCAGTATGTGCTCTGCAAGAGAGAACAGTGAAGAAGCCAGAAAAAGTTAGAAGACAAAACCACCACAAATGCACAAACTGTTTTTACAGAAACACTGGCATAAACAAGGTAAATCCATCCCTTCGCTCAGATGGCAATTACATCACAGGTAGCACAACGTGCTTCAGCAGCTTTACAGAGATAACCTCTCTGTGAATAATATACTTTGAACAATTTTTCCTGTGTGTGAGCCTGAACTGGGCTTTTCTCTAGTGCTAAACATAAATACCCTACTGTAACTCCTGTCTTCTTCTTGCATAAATGAACTGTCTACAGGCTGTGGAAAGAGATACTTGCTATTGTGTTTCTGTTGTGACAATGTCAAAAAACAAAACAAAACATGTGAGGTGTTTTCCAAGGGGCCATCTTTATCCTGACGAACATCCATACAGAAAATGTAATTGCACCCTTATAAAGTATCATCCTGGTACCACAGAATATTCTGTGGATCTGCTGAGTGATTTACTGCACCAATAATGCTGTCCTTTGCTTTTCACACAGTTTTAATGGAAATACATGAAAACCAGGAACTACACAGCATTCCCTTTTGTGGCACCAGTCTCAAATGAGCTAGGTCCCTAGCTCATTCATATATATAGGTCACATATTAGAATGAATATACAGCAGAAGGAGCTGCCTTACATGTTCCATTCTTCATGTTAAATACAATCTCCTAGCCTAAGTGCTGAATCACATCTCCCAACTATTCCCTGCTCCAATTGTGCCTTCACTTGTGATGCTTTTATTTACCATGTCGGCTCGCACCTTTCTTAACAGTGTTGCTTTTCTTCCCCTTCAAACAAACGTATCCTTTTCTCTATGGCAATTTTTGAAATGTGTGCTCAAGTCAGGGGTTAGACAAACCTTATCAGTATGCGTGCATGTGTGTGTGTGTGCACTTGTGTATGTAATTCAGGTATTTTCTCTCACTGAGCAGGACAGTTGCATTGGAAAGCTCGTAAAAGCTCGAGTGGAACAACAGCACAATGCATCAAAGGGGGAACCGAGATTCTTTTTTTCCATAATTTTAGTTGAATGCATCACAAAGTGGCAATTATATGGCACATTTTTCTTCTAAAAAATTGGCCTCGTTGTGCCTCTAGACAACAAAACAGCATGAGGAAACCATACAGGCACAGCTTGGTTCCAAATAACCATGTTTACCTAATATACACAAATATGCCAGGCCTAACTATATAAATATTGCTGTTCTGACTTATTTCTGGAAGTTTCTGAAACACATAACATGGTGAGTAGAAAAGAACATTCGCTATTTATTTTTCACTGTAGGAAAAGGCAGTAAGTTTCAAGCATAAACATTATTTGCAATGTGATAGGGGAAGATGACAGAAATGTCTATGGAGTATTTTCTACCCACTCACACAGTGAAAACCTTGCAGTGGAAAAAATCACTGGAGGTGTGTAGCTCAGATTTACATAGCATGCATTTTGATTTATCTAGGAAATAATTTCTATGTTATTTAATTTGAATCGATTCCTACCATATTTTTCTTTTTTCCTTTTATAAGATATTAAAAAGATTCTCATGGTGACATAAAACACTTTTAAGGGAACTACCACTTATCGCCTCTTTTCTTATCTCTTGGACAGGTTTTTCCAGCATTCAAAACTAATGCCTGAGTTTTAAAGCTCCCTCACAAGATTCTTATCAGATGAGGTCTATCAACAGGGAGGTTTCCCTCTGGAGAACAAATGTAGTGTTTGAATCCATCAGAAATTGCAAATGATGCAAGATGACTCAAAAAATATATTCCTAAGAAGCACTCAAGAAATTCCCCAAACTAGAAGTATGTCTGACTTTAATAAATGACATATTCAAAATGTAGGAAAAAAATAAAAAAAATCATTCTGATTCCAGGGGAATCCACAGCAAATGAGCCGCAGCCTGTGGCACTTGTGCCTGGCACTGCTGTTTCAGTGCACTTGTGTCAAGGTGCAGGGCTGAGATGACAAGGTCTCCTCCTTTTTTCCAAACCTGGAAGATAATGCACCTACGGGTGGTAAGAGGTACCCTTACCATTAGTCAGGTTTTGACTTGAATTATCCTGTTGGTGGTTCCTACAAGATTCTTACAAAATGTATTTGCAGCAGTCATTCCTTGCTCACAATCAACAATCCACACATTTTTTGGCTTCTAGAAAAAAATAGAGAATTTATAGGGCCTGACTCATCATTCATCTGGAGCAGAGGTTGGTGCTGAGATCCAGCATATAAGATTTCCACATGACCCCAAGGCTGCCAAAATCTATATTGGCTTTCAGTTCCAGCTGTGCCACTTTTTGTGAGGGTGAGGGTGACGAGTGGGCCCACTGCAAGTAGCTCCATTTCCTGACTCATGCCATCTGGATGCTCTCCAAGAAGATGCTGGCACTTTATTTCTATAAAAATACCCAAAAAAATCTCTTTCCATTTTTGCACTCATTTGCTTTTTAAAGCATTTGAAACAACAACACTTTTGTTTTGCTTTTTGTTTTATTTTTATTTGGTGGTTTGGTGTTGGTTTCCTTGCAGGGACAGAGGTGACTCTGCTTAATTACTTTCTTATTCCTCTTCATTTGTCCATTCTGCTAAACTTGAATATCTTCCTCCAGTTTGGAAAAATTAGGTTCTGACTAAATGACAGCCTTCTCTTTCCTCTGGCTACTTTCCAAAATCCACAAAATACTGAGAAATTCTGAAGCAAAAAGAAATTTTATGGGGGGGGTGGAGGGGAGGACTAAAAGCAAAAAAAATCACTAATATACTTTTGTGCTTTCTTCCAACTTAAATATAAAATTTCAAATTCTTAAAAATCACTTTTTGAAAACTAAATTTTAAAATTTCACCTGAAGTGACTTCAGGTCTAATATGTCCAAAATATAATCAGTCTTACATTGTCTACCAGTAGATCTGCTGCAGAAATCAGTATGATCATTTAATATTCAGCAGTGGAAAATAATGGAAGATTTTTTAAAAAGAGCCCTTCCAGGAACAAATAGAGAATCTCAACATGTATCTATTAAGTTAGGAGATCCAATGAATAAAGAGATTTTTCAGGGCACTTAATTGAAAAATTCTGTTTTCTTCAGAAAAGCATCCTCTAGTATGGGTCCATCCCTCTCTACCAAACCCCCTTTATGGTTCCTCATTTCAGTACTGTGGTGCTGAGGGAGGGATTTTGTTCTCCACTGAAACCAGTTCCATCATGGATAGACCACATGATAGTGAAATTCAAGCTGAAGAATTAACGTCTTTGTATTGTTTTTTGTGTTAATTGAATAGTAAGAATAGTCTTCTCTAGCTGGCATAATGGGATGGCTCTGGATCTGTCCCACTTCATAAGCCAGTCCTTTTATTTCTTCTCTAGGTATCATAACTGTTTGATCACATGGGTCCAAATGCTTCAAAGCCACTACATCACAACCATTATTCTTCCACCAATTTCATTTAGCTTCTATGACTTATTTTTTTTTTCCCCAGAATTCTGATCCTTATTGAAATTAAAAGCAAGCAAACACGCAAAAACATGTCTTTATTCCTTTTCCTTGCACAAACGCCTTGCAAGACAAAGACAAATAACCACTTTGATCTGGAGAGAGCGTGGATTTTCTTTCTTCTTTAAAACAGGCAGAGGATATTTGTGCAAGTGAAGGATCAGGGTCAGGACAGGCAGAGCTTGTAACTGAAGTTGTCTGTCTTTGGGCCATGCAACTGGGCTGCGAGCTTCCCTAATGCCTTGGCACTGATCCATACCCTAACCTGGAGATACTGAGCTGAGGCGAAGAAGCCAATTAGGTTATAACCTGAAGTTGGTTCAAGCAGAGGTCCTGTAGGTGAATTCTGGCTGCATTATCCACTAAGCTACCCTGAACCGGCATGAGGTTTAAGCAGGAAACGGGTCGTTTTTGTCAAAAATCATAGTTTCCCTGGGAAGCAGAATTGTATAAAATAATGAAAAAAAAAAAAAATACAATTGCAAAACTCATTTTCTATACAGTGGAAAAATCATTTTATTGACGTTTATTTTCTCTGTTGTCCTCCTTTATGTAGATTCTGTAAGAATATGCTTCTTAGTACTTCATTCCAGTAACACATCTCCTGTTTTATTTCAAAGTGTACATTTAAATGAGAACAATACTCAAAAAATAAATAAATATTCTGGTGTATTTGCATTTGTTGAAAGGGACAAACCAGGAATGAATGCTACAACAGCATTTGCAATTTCCTCTGTATTCCCCAATTTTCTTAACACATTTGGCAAGGAAAAAAAAAAAAAAAAAAAAAAAAAAAAAACTAAGACATGAACACTGAACCTCAACTTCTATGGACTGGCACAACTCCATAAAGTCAATGGAACTACTTTGATTTTTATCAGGTAAAGGTCTGGCCTAAAAGTTTGCAAGAGTATCAGGAATGCGAGAATTTCGGCAGTGCTTCACTGACAGAGGAGAGATGTGCTACGGGGAGCTGCACATGTAGTACATGGTCATGACTGCTTACACATTAATTAAACCAGTTTTATATTTTGGTACTGGAAAGCTGGTTAAAACCATCTGTTTCTTTTCAGAATATTCTACTAGCTAAGAAGAAAATGTGATCAAGATTAGATTTAGGTGATAAATAGTTGTGGGTTTTTTTGTTTTTTGTTTTTTGTTTTTTTTTTTACTCTGTGGCTAAATATAAAGATTTAAATAGTATTTGTGTCAAAGACTACTTAATACAGATGTAAAGGTTTTTTGCAATGTGACAAACAAAATAATCTTAGGCTACTCTGCAATGTTTTGTTCATCCAAAACAGTGATTTAATTTATTTTCCATTTTATTTACGCTTCCTTTTTCTGCATATTTTAACCCTTACAATATGGAAGTGTGTAACATAGTTTGAAACAAATGTTGAAGGAAAATTTCCCAATTTTTTACTAAAACTAATTGTTGAATATGACCCAGTCTGAGGCCTCTTACACATCAAGCAATCAACAGGCTGATGCCTCAGTGGAGCGTTCCAGCAAATTACCTGGCACAGCCGTCACGGGGTGGCTGTGCTGGAGCACATCCATGGAGCTGAATTAGAGGTTGTAAATTGCCTCCACAAATCCCTTCCCTCACAGTCACTTATTGTCCCGCATAAGTAGCTATCATTTTAATTGACAGAGTGTTGTATGAGGGATGCAAAATCATGAAAAATATGAAGTGCATCATACAGAGACAAAACACAGCTCCATTGAAATTATACCTTGTCAAGAGGGAAAATATTCTGGTTGGCTGAACATGAATCAAAGAATTTGGAGGACCAGAATGCTGGAATTACCTGGACTCAGAAACTAAGTATAGAAAAGAACTTGGCTTACTTATTTACACTCATCTTTTTCTCTACTTATTTTTCTTTTGTGTTGGGTACAAAAAAAAAAAAAAAAAAAAAAAAAAGTGAAAGTTTAAAAAGGAAAGGTGGAGATGAACTAAAATATAAATAATAACAAATTGTATTTGTGAGGTAGATAGTCTAGAGACAGATAACATAGAGACAGATAACAACACAGAAACATTTACCTCGGGACTGACTCAAAACCAAGCCAGAGTCCGAAGAGATGGCAATAGGTCGGCCGTTCAAGGGCCCACGAGCAGTGGGTTTGTGGTCCGTGTCCCTCCCTCATAACAGCACTTAAGTGGTTCACAGCTTCTGTATTGGCCCTGTGAACAAAGATGAATTTCACTGTCTGAACACATCTGTCATGTTAGGATGTTGACACCATGTGTGAAGTTGTTTAGCAGTTTGGGTTTTGCACACATTAAGAATTTTAGTAGTACCTCCTCTCCAAAACAGATACTTCTTTTTGAAAGACATATGCAGATGTGTGTAATCACTGTTTTGTCACCTAATGCTGCAAAGCCACATAGGAATATCCAATTCCTGTATCCTTCTTGCCTTTGTTTTCTGCTCCATGCTTTGTATTACTCTATGAAAATACATACATCAATAAAATGAGGATCACGTTTTATTTTCTCCTTTTTTAAAACCAATAAAACTGAAACATATGTGATCAAGAGGCTGAAAAACGTGATAAATGAAAAATGCATTATCCTTACTGAGTTCTGTCTGACTGTGCATTTTGATATCCTTTGCTGGCAAGAGAGAAATATCTTACACCACAGATTTTAGTGGAAGTCAAGAAAGCTATTTCTGTCTTAAAGAGTAAGGGTAGAAGAATCTATACCTTAGTTTTTCTACTGAAAAGAGAGATTAAAAAAAGTTTACATCCACTATTGATTGATTTATTTATTTAATCCATCCACTGATAGCACGAAAGCTTCTGCTTTTGCACTTTACTGTTGATGCTTGACTGAACTATAGAGCTTACTTTTTTTAATGCAACCCTGAAATCAGCTTCAACATTGAAGGAAAGGCCATGACACTAGAGATTTTCAAGCAGATGGAGTAAAAAATATTGGTTTTGTGTGTATCGGTGCAGTAGGTGTTGAAAATATAAAAAAGAGGACCATTGATCAAAATAATAGATAGAAGCATTTTTTAATCTGCACAAGTCCATACATGTTTGTATCTTCAATTGTAAGCACACATACAAAGACATGCAGAAGTGTATCTCTATCTCCTGAAGTATTTGGCATTATATATATCTTTCAGCTTTTAGCTTGATTTCTTTGACAGTTCGACCAGAATACCATTTTCCCTTCCCTTGTGGCAAGCTATACACGTTAAGCCTTTTCTAACAGTCCTCTTCTGCTGTTTTCTTTCTTTTTCTTGATGCATGTCTTGTTTTGTTCTTGAAGTAGAAAAGCACAAGTTCTAAAGTAGATTTTTATTTCCAAAAACCACCCACTTTTAAATACTGCCAACTTGGTGGGGGTTTGCTTGAAGGGGAGAGCCAGGTTTCTCCTGCTACCCCAACAGCACACGCAAGTGCATTGACCAACGGAAAAGTCAATCCCAAGAAAACTCTAACTCCCCTTTTCTCTCCTCAGAGTTCAAACCTGAAGGCTGTTGACTTCTCCTATGATTTAATCATTAGGATGAGGTGCTTTACTGAGGAATGGCCTCAACAGAAGGTCAGACTTCAGGGTTCAAGGATAACACTTGCACTAACAGAATGGTGTAAAAGAGATTTATTTTTTCAAGACAGATATTTATTAAATATACTCTGTGAGTGCAGATTGCTATCAGTATGTTTTGTACCCTTGCATTCAAAGAATTTTTAAGGAAAATGTATATCACAATATACAGTTTATAGATGGGTAGACTAAGGCACACCAAAAACAAATAATCTGCTACTTCAAAATTAATGAATGAATCAGCTACATAAGTTGCAGAGGAACTGTGCAACAAACTGAAACTACTAGCTGGGGTGGCTTGTTTATTATGCTAAGTATGTTAATGTACCTCAGGACTGACAAATGTTCTGGAAGGCAAGGCATTTTTGATGCAAAGTCCCCTAATATACTCAACTTTGCATTGAATATTCTGAGAAGTAATAGTTAACTTTAATGAAAGCCTGTTTGTATTTTAAAATGTCATATATAGCTTGATTAATGGAAATAGATTAGAAAGAAATATATTTTAATATGGAGAATGTACTTACCATTGCACTATCAGAGCACAACTGACATGGGACGCAGTCTAAACAAAAGTCAGCAGCTACTAATGAGGCTTGTTAGTGATGCTAATCTATGTAAATGTTATTAATTGAGAACATCTATCTTTTATCTCCAACATTTGGTAATCAGGCAATTAAAAAACAATGACATTCCCGGCGGTTGTTCTCCCAGTAAAAAAAAAAAAAAAGTGATCAAAGAGTCCTGAATAAGGAAAGGGAAAGTCCCTTATCAAGAGCTGGGCCTTGCCTTGGGCTACCAGGCCTCATTAAAGGCAGAAAAGCTCTGTTGATCACCAATTAACCTGATTTGTAGGAACTCTGATAAAGACCTCAAACAACATGAGTTTTCTTAACTATAATAAATGACACAGTTTATTGACAAAAATAAAAACGTTTGGTTTGAAAAAGAACATAAAGGAGCTATTCAAATTGGATAGCCCTACCACACACCAGTCCTGAAAGACGTGGGATAGGTTTAACTTCACCACATTGGTGGCATATTATCAATGCCAGATACAGTCAAACCTATTAACAGCCATATACACAACAACCAAATATATACATATTTGGTAGCTGTCACATAAATTTCTGTCATCTCTAGTCATAACAGACAGCAGATTGCATTAATTATGTATGTACTATGCTCATGAATGGAAATTCAGCGCTCTAGGGTGAACTCTGTATCTCAAACACCAAAGTAAAAAAAAAAAAAAAAAAAAAAAAAAAGATATTTTCTTGAGGCTTAATTGGTGGACATTTTGTGATGTGATTATATTTTTTCTTTCTTTCTTTCTTTTTTGTTTTTTAATCTTAGCAGTTGCTTTAAATTATCCCTAGTGTAAATTTCTATATGCCTTTTTAACCCATTCTTTCCTTTCTGGAGAATTTAATTCTTCTTCTCAGGTATTGTTCGTAGTGTCATGACTAGTATGTAGAGCACTGCAGTGTGACTGTCAACTATAATTGTAATTATTGCCAATGGTTCATTAATTCACATGGTGATGGCCTGTCTCTGTCTCATTGGAGACAGAGGGAATAATAACTAAATGTAAAATTTGGGCCTAGAGATGAGTAAAAAGGTACCATAAATATGGTACCAAACTCAAGCCTTCTATGCATTTAAGGGTTAAATGGTTTTGTTTTCCCACTTCAGCTATTCCACCAAACCAATACCTTGTGAATGTATCTGCTAGAGATAAATTTTTCTGTGTACTGGGGACCGTTCCGGCATTAGTATGTCTTCTAAAATTATACCCTGGGTTTACATCACTTTATTGGCAAAATCTGTAAGTGTGCTTTAGCAATGATAAAATGTATTTGAGACTGTGAAACTAGACCTGCCTTATTAGGTCTATCGAGTAGCTGATGTCCATGATCTTTATGGGCCAGATCTGACTTTGATAAGAATCAGATTGGGTCATAAAGTGAAAAAATACCACTGTCACTTTTTCTGACATATCCATTTGACACATGCAGGACTATATCTCAGATTTATACATCAAAAAATCAGGTCACTTTTCTTCCACATGATGGAGGCCTCTGTCATTTTATAAAAATATTTTCTGTTATAAACTATTTTTCCTCCTCATATCTGCCTTTTTCATCCTCTATTCATTGATATTAAATATAAAATTAAAGTGGTGAAAAAAGTCGTGGGGAGGTCCAAATCCATTAAATGAGCAATTTTTAAAAAACTTCAACTCTAATATACAAATTGATTATATGTCACATTTAGCAGAGAATGTTGGGTATCAAAAGACATGTCTGAGAAGAAACAAAAAAGAGGCACAGCAGCAAAGCCAGTATGAAGTGACAACAACCCCTTTGAAGTTCAGTCCCCTTTTTATTATGAAGTTAAAGATCAGATGCTTAATGTTGGAATATTATGATCTGAGATGACATTTGTATGGTTTTGCTTTTTTAACTAATGCATCTGTGCTCCCCTCCCCAATAAATAAATAAATAAATAAAAGCTACTGGTTAGTGATACTGTAGGTGAGCTTTCATCTTAATATATAGAACTGAGCTTGTTTTACAGCAAAGATAATTATCTCAAACCAGTGATTTTGGTTGGTTTTTGATTTAGCTGTTCAAGCAGATGCCACCATAGAGTTTCTATTATGCACAAACAATTGTATTTCATTGGTAAGTGCCCTGCATGCCTACCTCATTATTAGAACCCAATTAATTTTTCTTTGTAATAAAATGGAAAGACTTAGAGCTAACGGGAAGGCTAATCTAAAGAAATTTGGACCAACCGCAAAGAGTACCTGGAAGACGCATAAAGAAAGAAGAGTGGTAATTACGTGACACATGCACACACACAAAAAAGAAAGAACATGAATTGAAGTTTCAGAAACAGGCCCAGAGAGCACAGATCGCAATCTGGCTAGATTGCAAAACTAGTACTAAGATGTCTTAATTATATGATTGATGTAAGCTTCAAAAGAAAGCTCTGTATTCACAATGGCTACAAGGTTATGAGTGTTATCTAATGTATAAAGACAACTACCACTGAAGTCAAACACTACACGTGAAACTTGAGACCTTTCTCTTTCAGAACCAATCAATAATGTCTTATTTTTAGTCTATATTATGTTTAAGAAAATGTGATGACATCCTTGATTGAAGATCACACAAATAATTATGTTAGTAATGACTCACTTTGTAGGATCTACAAGGACTGGATCTACAAGGACTGTCGTTTGAATTCCTGTGACACTGTATGCAAGGGGACCTGGTTCAATTACCTGATAGAAGTATGTAGACTATTTGTTTGAAACAAACTGAAAAAAGCACTGCTTGGGGACATTGATTAACACATTCTAACACAGTTCTGATTACTTTAATCCAGTAACTTAGCTCACCAGCAAATTATCTGTTTTCAAGACAGCAGGGTTAGCTGACACCAGGAGGAATTCTTGCAAGGAATTCCAGTATTTTGAAACCTGTTTTTGTCCAAATTGGACGAAAGTCCTTCAAATCCCATTATTTTAGGGCTTTTTTTTTTTTTTTTTCAAGCTTATCACTAGAATTTTATTTTGATTCAGTTTAATCATTATAATTGTTAATACCAATGGAAAATAAATATAGAATATTGACATTTCTTCCAAATGAACATTTTTATAATTTGGGGTTAAAAATTGAGCAAAGAAATCAATACAAACCTTTTCTTCAGTCAAGCAAATCACATTTCAGAAGGAAAGTGCTTTCATTTTGGAATTCTAAATTAAGGGTTGTTTCTGAGCTTCCCAAAAATTTCCAGAAGATGACCAAACACTCAACACTTCTCAGGCTGTCAGTGCCACCATCAGTAAACTGCTTTTCTGCCTTTCTCTTGGTCCTGAGTAATTTGTTCCGGTGGAGTATGATCCAGTGCTCCACAGCAGCTGGTACAAAGATTCCCTCCAAGTTTTGTGGTGATGTGGTGAAACAATCTCTCTGTCCAAAAACATTGATTGGCTTATCTACACTGAGATCAGGAAATGTTATCTTCACATGTAAAATGCATTCATTGTACACCCAACAAAGTCTACTCTGAGGGAGGAACACAAGGATCCACAATTTCAGACCAACTGGATGTGATATAGGTCTTCATCCACACTGGACAGAATGAAACGATAAGCTAAAGGTTCTCCAAAAGCCTTAAGTTCATTATGGCACAGCATATGTTTTAAACACATCTACTGCCTGATCTTTGCTAGGGTTGCAGGTGAAGCAGCCTTTTCCTCCACCTATCTGATCTGCTTATTACTGAAGGGTAACTCCCTTGCTTGGAGATACCCAAATACAATCTTAATACAGTTGGCCCAATTCTGTTTGAAAGTCATTTTATGAGTCCTGATTGACCAGGTTTGATGGTAATAGAGTGAGAGTTAATGCTACAAGCATTACACAGAAGAGGCAAAAATAAAAGCTCTACTGTGCAGACAGGAAGGGTGAAGGGTCCATTGAAAATCAGAGAGATTAGCAACTCATCACATTATATGTGGGTTATCAGGAGACAGAGGTAATGAAAGTGAGACCTATATCCTTGATCAATAAGAGTTTGACTGCATTTTGAGTTCATTTTCCCCTGCCGAGAGTGAGACAGCAAGCTTACTATTGATCACAGTGTTAATCCATAACTAGTCTGGGCCCTAGCCTAGTGAAACAAGAAGGAAAAATAAGATAATAAGCAGGAACTCTTGATCTTTTATTATGGTGTGCTAGATAAAGAGAGTGCAAGGTTCAAGGTGAAATACTTTATGGTTAACCCCTTCTTTGCTGCTTAGTTCTGAGTGCATAAATCAAAGCAAATTACTCAGGCCCCATTTATATTTATATATATATATTGACCTTGAATCCTGTTGACAAACATTGTGCTAGGGTGCCTGCATGGGAATACAGGTTATCACTCTGTGTCTCTTCAAAGCCCAGGGAACAAAGACACTTATGTGGCATCCAAGTGTGACACCAGGGACACATCCTCAGCTGGTGAAGGCCTGTGTCTTTCCCCTGAAATAAGCAGGCAGGGGTTGCTGTAGCTGAGACGGGATGTGACCCTAAACCTAACCTTCAGCACTGTCCTTTGGAAACTGAACATGCTGATCTTAGATGAGCAATATTTTCCATTGCTTGCATATTTACTCTAGCTTCCATTACATGCATGTCTAGATATTCTCTGGTCATAGGCTTTTTTTCCCCCCTCTGATGTCTTTAACTGACAACACGTGCAATTAAGACAACTTAATCTTTCCCATGGCAACAGCCGACTGATGTCAGAGACAGCAACGGTTTTGAGGTGAGCAGCTGACAGGAACTAGTGATGGCCAATTACCTTTTAATAAATCTTGGAAAAAGAAAGAAAATTAACAGTGGGTTTATGTTCCATCCACTTGGAGGTTAGAAGCATACCAAGAGCCTAGCCAAGAGCCAAAGAGCATCTTCTCTCAGCCCTGTATTGATATAATAGAAATATTTGCATATACACATTCCGACTAACTGCCTTTTTGTACGAACCTGTCACATTTCAGCAAATAGTTGCTCAGTAATGGCACTTCTAACTTGAGTTAAAATTACCCATATTCCCGCACAGCAGTGGCATTGCCTGTGCTGTTGCAGATGTCTTAGGGATGAGATCAAGAACCAATGGCTTTGGAAATGCAACATACAAGGAATGGTTTCATTTTCTCTAAAAATAATTAACAAATGTTTCTTCATTTCCTTGATTTTTTTGGTCTGCCTAGATAGAATATTTTGTTTTCATAGTTTTCATCAATGCACATCATCTTAGTGAGCAGAGAACAGAAAGATGCCAGTACCCATGGCACTGAAAGAGGTCTTACACATCTCAGGGTGAATTTCACCATAGTGTGATTATTTGATCCTTTGACTTGGCCAAATCATAATTGCATTCTGCCTGCTAATGCCACTTTCCTATTGCAGGTCAGTAGTGTACTTTTCAGCTCTCCCTGGCTACAACTAATTCATTCAGGTAGCCTGTAAGACTAATTTACTACCTCTGCAGAGCTACCTCCCAGTTAGCTCATTTTAGTAGTTGTTAAATTATCCCTGTGCGTCATTTACATGTTGCATGAGTTGGTCAGGATAATTAATGCTTGTAAAGCACTCTGAGGTTTTTGGATGAAATATACAGTAGAATTACAATAAATTATTCTCGCCATAATGATGATAAATAAATATTACAGGAAAAAAAAAAAATATTAAAAAGTAAAGATGACGGCAGCTTTCACATGCTATTGAAAATGCAGACCTGTAGCTGGAATGGTCTTTTCCAGCTGTGAGTGCCCTGTTGTCTCAGATACTCAAACAGAGAGAAGATTAATCTTCAAGTGGTAGATAGCCAGTTATTTTTTAGAGTTCAGCATGTTTTACACAAGTATGTGCAATACAACTATCCACTGTAACGTAAATCAATTTATGAACAAAGCAAGAGGAAGAAAAATCCCACTGCTCTTTAGTTTGTTAACACACACACACACAAAATAAAAATAAAATAAAATAAAATAAAGTAAAAAATAAAATAAAAATAAAATAAAATAAAATAAAATAATAAAAAATAAAATAAAAATAAAAAGTGCAGGGGACAGTGAATGATAAGAGTCCTAAAAAATGGCAGATGTTTTTGTTATTGTTGTTTTTTAAATATCAAATTGCTAAAATATTGCTGCAGGCAGCACCCACAGGTTAAGCTGAGTGGTTCTTTCAGCACAACATAGAGAAGCAGAGACTCCTGCAGATCAAAAGCAAGCATCTCTCTGCAGTTTTAGGGGTTGTGTTTACTAGACTGCTCACCTTTATTTTATAGTATTTCAGTAGTTTGATGCATGTTATTAGTTTTATATTCTGAAAAAACAGCTTTGACTGCAGAGGCTCAAATACTTGACGCCTTTAATTCAAGGTTCTGGTTTTTCCTGACAAGGAGGTTTCCCCAAACTCTCTCATCTCATTTTTGTCATGCACTTGAGAGCACTCATTAAGTTTGCAGTGAAAGGAGGTGTTTAGAGCAGAGCAAATTGTCAAGTGGACTCTTGCACAGAAGCTGCTTTTATAAGGTCATGGTCTGAACTGGACACTGCTGCCTCAATTTTCTTATGCAGGTATTTATATATGCATGTGCACAAGGCGTAATTTGTGTGCTTTGAACAACATTATGGATAGTATTTTCTGATGACAGCTTCCATTTATGCACATGCCAATATTTAGTGCAATCCTTGCACAAATAAAGGTTATTGTCTTCATCTAGCCAAGGCAGGGACCTCAAAAATATCACTCATGATAGATACGTGTACAGAGATTCAAAGATACAGTTGAAGCCTTCTATATTCATCTATTATAACACGTGCCAAACCAATAATGAAATGCAATGTCGCATTCATAGTCAGATCAGAACTTTATGGTTTTACTCTCTTGGAAGTCATACGGTTCTCAGGCTGATATTTCTGCCCAACATGCCCCTGTAGAGGGCTACAGAGCCCTGATGAATATTTGCAAATGCATCTTCTTCTTCTGAAAACATGATACAGAAAGTTTTACCTTCCAACTGTGTGATGAGTGCATCTCCCAGTTCATGAAGGAAGGAAAGCAAACATGGCTTAGAGAAGACTCCTTTTTTCTTTTTTTCTTAGTGTGGTTTCACCTTGATTCCATGAATGAGGATTCAGTCAGTCACTGGGAACAGAGCAAGCCAAGTTCCTGATTCATTATATTGAGTTTTGTATTTTACTAAACCAGGAAGAACATACAGGAAATGAAGATATACAAAACCATTAGAAAAATAGATCAAGAGAGAGAGTTTTTGACCAACTTATGATCTGGCTATCACATATAGAAAGTCTTCAGAGGTGAGAGTTAAATAAAGTCCCTTAATCTATGCCCAGTGGGTTCTGCCTTCAGAGTCCAGTTGTTGGAGAGCCTAAGATAGGTCATTAATTGCCTCACTAACCACTTCTTTAAAGAGGATTAACCCAAGGACAATTTCTGGCTAATTTATCAGGTTGTGGTTTAAAGTCCTTAGCTTAAGTTGGGCATTTAGTACTCCTGCATTCAAGACACTCCAAAACAACTGGGGTGGATGTGGCAGAAGCTGCCAGGATGAATAGAAGAGAGCAGGTTTAGAGGACAGCAATCCAATGCCAGAAACATTCACACAGTACTCACAGCCTAGTAGCCTGCATGGGCAACAGCAATATAATAATAATTTAAAAAATAAGAATAAAAATGCTTTGGGCTGGAGGAATGTTCTAACAATGGATTATCTTCTGTTGGCTCTGGGAAATACCTGGTGCAAACCTCAGGAGCCGTTCTAACCTTTGAACAGTGCCGCACCAGCTGCAGCACCGCTCCACTTCCTGCTTCAGCTGCCCTAATAGGTATAAATGTGTGTTCTTCCCTTCCCTAATTTTCACCACAGGATGGGAGCACCTACCCCAGAAATATTTCCCTGGAAGGTATTTTTACCATAAAAAGAGCACATCTATATGACTACATGAAAAGAGCTATACCACACTTACAGAGAAACATAGGAAGGTGTCTTTTTCATCTAGAAGGGAAAATGGTTTCTTTCAGTTGTCAAATTATAGTGCCATAAATAGTAGATTGAATTGATGTTTATTAATTATTCCCCTTCAAAATGTCCACCAGTGATGTAAATTGAAACTGATGGGTTTCTTTGGGGGGAGTTTTTTTAAATATTAATTTGCATTTGTTGGTTTTACTAGGGTTTAATTAAAAGAAGGAAAATAATACTGTTTAGTAAATGTCAACATGTTCAGGCTTTTTACAGTATCCTAACAGGCAATACATTTTTCATTTTCCAAAACTATTTTTTGCCACAACACCCAACAGATCATTTATATCTGAAGTTGTATTTTACACAACTGATTTAAACACACAAATTGCTACGTGTACTCAATGACATGCGGATAAATGCAGCTACCATGCAACCTCACTTGCCACACCAAGAACACTCCAACCATCCAGGCACAGAGAGGTGAACCATGCCTCTTTCCTTTGCTGGATCTAGAGGGCATCTGCCATGTGGTGGAAGAAATCGATTGTATTTTCCCTGTTTGGAGCTCCTTAGTGGCCCATGCAGAACGTGCTTCCCACGATCTGTTCCCCTGTCTGTTCTGTAGGGGTCATTGCCTGCCCGCACCGAGGGTGCTCTCCCTCTGGCAGAAAAATTAATTCTCCTGTACGTACTGTTAAAACAATAGTGGAATATCTCACTGTAAGATGCACTGCAATCACACCAAGGAATACTGGTATGAGCTGTTACAAATAGAGTTTCAGCTCCAGACTGTCGAAAGTAACAATAATTTTTGTAATTATTTTATATTAATTATAGGTCATCTACTAAAATCTTTAATTAATTAATGCTTTAATATGATTATGTAATTTATAGTTACTGTGGGAAAAGGTTAATTTGTCAAGAAAGACACAAGGTAAACAGAAATATTATTAAAACCCAATATAAACATTCAATTCGAAACTTGAACTAAACATAAAGAAATGGTACAAAGAAATAAATGCCTGAATATGGTTATATACCTATATCTAAACACCCATATATCTATTGCAAGTTCACAAAATAGTTGGATTTCTTGTAGTTTTTTTTCACTCCTTACAATTGAGAATAATAAATTTTTTTTTATTTTTGTTTCAGTGAAAATTTTTATCTTAAAAATATGTATTTCTCTGGTCTCTTAGAGAAATTGTTCCTTTTGCAACATTTTAGTCAAATTAATTTTTTTTATTATGTTTAATTTATTATTGTGATTTCCTTTACAGGAAAAATTGGTCTTGTTGAGGATAAACGTAAAAGAAAGCATGAGTAGTTCTGTAATAATGTCAACAATGCTTCTTAAACAGCTTCAGATTAAATCATTCAAATCTAAGCCACATTTTCTTCAAAACATGTATTTTCAAAGATCTTGCAGTTTGTTTGTTTGTTTGTTTTATTATTATTATTTTATTATCAGCTCTAAAAAGTATATTTGTCATTGTCTTGGCTGTATTTGCCAATACCAGAGGGCTTAGGAAACAAGAATTACCTTTGGTGGGATTCACAGATCACTCTTACCCGTTCTTTCCATACTTGGGGTGGGCAAAGAGAGCTGTAAGTCCCCCAGACCTACAGATCCCCATTCTCACAGCACAGAGCAGCCATCAGGTTTCTTGCATCTCTACTTGCAGACTATTTTATGCCTGAGTAACTTTGTGCAGCAGAATATTTCTTTTGAAATCACTGGAATTGCTCTTATTTAGGAACTGACAGCTGCTGAAGTTCTCTCTCTCTCTCTCTCTCTCTCTTTTTATTTTTTTTTTTTTTTTGAGACATGTTGCCTCTTCCTATGTTTGTGTAGAACCAAATGTGTTTTGAGCAAGATAGTCACCCAAACCATGATGAAGGAGGCAAACTTACAAAAACCATGTAATTGAGAGCCACAACGTTAAACAGGTGTAGTAAAATCAGAATCTGTCCCTCGTGTTTGTTACTGACATATGCTATAATACTATTGAATTATTTCAGCAACCTGATGTGAGAATGGGGTGTGGGTAGAAATTTGCAGATGGTAACAAGGGCAAAAAATGCAGAATGAATTTTAAATCTGTGCAGCATAACATTTTAGCATCAAAGTGAGCATTTAGTACCAAATACCATTAATTAACATTTCCATGGGCTTTTTATTAAATGCTTGCTCAGCAAGTCAAGTGTCTTTCAAGCCTGCAACAGCTGTGAATGTATAAAAATATATTGACGCAGATATATTCATGCATGCAAATAAATGTATTTCTTTCATTTGTTGTGGATGATTGTTATTATATTACAGGTTTTTAACAAGTTAGAAACTAATTTACATTATCAACCTGAACAGCTGAAAAAGGGTCATGAATTACTACCTGTCTACCTGTTTGTAATCACTCCGTAGCATCTGCTCCAATCTAATCCTTCCTGTGTCCTGCTTGTGAGCAGCTCACCCCCAGGAAAGGGGTACGGACCCTAACCCAAGTTTCACTTACAGCATCTCTTTTTTGATTACTCAGGTGCTCATTTAACTGTGGCTCTAAATCCAGGTAAGAGTCAGTCAATGCCAAACAAGAAATTAAAATGCATAAATTAAGTTTAAAATAATGCATTACAATGAGCAGCTCTACAACTAAGTGCACTTATTACAGCTTAATCGTCATATAGCTTGCTAATGCCAGACCCAGTTGGCAGTCACCTGATAGCTTTTGTTTTCACTCTGTGATAGTAACTAAATTAATTTGTTTCCTAATAAAATATTTCAGGATGTTGAGAAAATACAGATAAGTAGACAGAATCCTTATTAGGATCATCAGTATTAACATAAAATCCTTTTGTGCTCATTAAAGAAAATACAGTCAATTTAATTAATGCACATTAATCCCTAGTTGACATTAAAATCAGCTAAAAAACAACACCGATATAGATTATTAAAATGAGACAAAAAGAAAGTGTAGAAAGTGTCCCCTATAGGAAGAAAATTATTATTGAAGTCCTTTTTGGTTTGTTTGTTTGGTTTGGTTTGGTTTGGTTTTGGTTTTGGTGGAAAATGTAATCCAGCAGGAGCCACAATTTCCTGACCATTACGTTAGGGAAAGTCTGCACCCACCAAGTGGGACTGGGGAGCAGAATGTCATGCTGGATATGAAAATCTGTCCCATGCAATGGTGTTGTGGAAAAACCCTAGTCACTCATATGCTATCCTTGTGGAAGTAAAGTGGGCTTTCGCACAGGATACTGGGCTGTATTTCTTTCAGGGATGTTGCTAAGCTTCAGATACTGCTTTCCACCTTCTTGCTTTTTGTACTTTTATTGCCATGTCTATGACTCAGCAGAGTGTTAAGACATTGCATGGTCTCTAAGAGGGTGAGTGATCTCATCCCTGTTCAGCAAAGGCCTCAGTCTCACATTTTATTTCAGACATAAGGTGTCTCATTGAAGTCTGAGATATCTCAAGTGGCTTTGGTCAAGCAGGTGTTTAGGAGTGGCATTATTAAAAATGCCTAAGTGATTCACGTGTGCATAAGGCTTATTTTCCAAAGTATTCTAAGTGTTTAGACACCCAAAGGTCATAGGTTTCATATATGGGCTCAGATGTGTCCTGTGTACTAGCTCTGGGAAAAATGGAGGTATATAAACCCCACCCAGTTAGGACCACTTTGCTGGCACCATGGGACATGAGTTGTTTGCTCAGGGACTTCTAAAGCTAGCTCTGCACTGAGTTTGCAGACAAGCTATGCCAAGATGAATTTCCAATACATCCTCAGGGATCTGGCTGCCTTAGGCACAGCAGTAATCAAGGGGCCATTCAGCATCCAGCCCCTCTCCCTTAAGAGGTGAAACAACATCAGGAATTGGGGGTGTCAGGGGTGAGATTTGCAGCATCAATGCTTTTTCAGGCTTGCATGTTCTCTCTGGCCCAATTTTTCTGCAAAGTGGAACTGTTTTGGGAGGAATTCATGAACATATGGTCCATTTCCCCCTTCTTCTCCCACCAGGACTGGGGCAGGAGCTTATGTCCTCTCTTATGGAGTAGAACCTTGAGCACAGATCACACCTCTGGGGCAACTCTGACCCAATGATGAAAAGGACAGCACAACTTCCAGAAGGGAAAAGGCAGCAGGTCAGCCCCCTTTCTTCACCAGGTCTATTTTCTCTTTTAAAGCCCTGAGAACTCCCCCTTGACAAACCCCTTGGGTGAGCACAAAGGCCTCGTTTTGAAGGGCTCAGCAAAAAAGCAGAAAACAGCATGCTGTGCAACACTGCCAAGGGACATACAACCCCAGACCTGGCAAGGGGCAAATTCTAGGATTTGACAGGCTTAAAGGAGAAAATCTGCAGTGTCTACAGGCTCCAGGTTTATTCTGACCAGCAGCTGCACAGGCATTTTCAGAATCCATATTTTGGACATAGGTGTGTAAGAGCCTTTGTACACCTAATCTAAGCTGCTTTTGAAAATTGGTTTTTAGATAGCTCTGCAAATATTATCTTATTATTACTTTGTTGAATGGGGACCAAAATCATTTGCTCAGGAAAGGTGTGTGTTGGCTAGAAATTGATCTTCAATGTGTAGCTTGGATTTCAACTGAAGATGGCAGAAAAGCATCCTGAAAGGAAAATGTAATAAGTTCTGGTTTAGAATTCTTGTGTATATAGCAAAAATCAATTCATTTTTATAGGATCTAGGATCAATAATATGTATCTGTTCTCCTGAACACAAGTATTTCTAAAATACCATTCAAGTCACGGCAGGCCTTATTTAAGTTAATGAGAGTTTTGCCATTGATTGTTCGGTTACATTTCACTTTATATTTCTTCATCGGTACCTGGTGTTTTTGTTGCGTACAGATTTTAACTCCTCGGTGAGATTTTTTTTTTTTTTTTCCCGGTTTTGTGTCCTCTACAAAAACCCTATGCACTCCCTCCACTATTGATTACATGCACAGAGACTCGTATCTTCACCCTATAACTTCTTTATTCATTACTTGAAAAGTGAAGATAAAACATCAGAAAGGAAAAAATGGATTGTGTGATTATCCCACGAACAGTACTTTTTTTTGAGAATATACCGATTTGCTAACCAAATAGAAGATTTTTTTTTAATGCCATGACATGTTCCAAACTATGATAAGGTTTTGGGCTTATTAAATAAGAAGTAAGGTTTGTTAATGTACTGTTTTTGTGATAGATGTTAGTATGTCGAGTCTTTGCTTCTCTTTTGCTTCATATTTTAAAGTTTCCTTTTATGTGTGTGAAAAATGAGTAAAAGTGTCAAGTCTTATCACACCTGACCTTGCTTTTTGGCTAGCCCCTTTCCCTTATCTATCAAACACATTACTCTCCCCATCATAACGTGGTAGTGCAAACATCGCAGCTGGCCAGCAAACATGACCAAAGCTACCTTTAAACTACCTCTAGACTCTTTAAACTCAACTAAAAGGCTGATTAGGTTCCACCTCTTTGGTCATTATCTCATTTCGATAGACACGCAATGAAAAAGCAATCTAGTAAAAAGCTGTCTCATAGGAAAACTAGTTAAAGTGTGTGCTTGCTTAGGACGGCGTACTTAAAGAAAACAATTTATTCATTTCTCCAAACCAACTGTGTAAACTAGTTTAGCTGTTTGCCGAGGCTTGGAATGAACAAACTTTGTCGTTTCCTTCCCAGAGCTCCCAACGGAGGAGAAGGGAACGACCGGGAGCTTGGCAGGGCCGCCGCCGGCCCCATCCCGCAGCGCCCCGGGGGGCGCCCACGGGGCGGGGGGCAGAGCCCCGCAGCCGCCCGCGGGTGCTTCGTGCCCCTCCCCTCCCCCCAGAAAATAATAATAATAATTAAAAAAAAGCTGAGCAAAGCGATGGGCACCCCGATAGCCGGGCCCCGGTCTTTGTGGCCAGGGGATGCTCGCCCCGGGATGGCCTGGGAGGTACGTTCCCACTCCTTGAGCCCTGACACCTTCCCTCCCCTCTCCTCACCCCAGCCCTCTTTCAAACTAAATTTAAAAGGAATAGATTAGGAAGGGGAGGGAGAGACTGTGAGGCAGGGCGGGGTGCGAGACTGCAGCCCGCATGTGTAGGAAAACCACAAGCCTTTCTCGGGCGATGTTTGCTCGGGTTTCTTTTGCAAGCGCGGCACAATGGCAACTATTCAGGAATCGGTCAACATGACCTGGCGCTAACAAGCCCTAAAAACATATATGCTTCATGCTCACAGAGCCTAGGAATCATGTTTTTAAGTTGGATTTACTTTACTTTGTCAATAGAACAGGTACTGTTGCAAATCCCTGCTGTAGAGGGAAAGCGGTCAACGTCCCCTCCTCCCAAAGGACCCCAAAACCACCCTTAATGGGTCCAAGTACAGGCAGTCGCAACCAACAGGATTTGTCCCAAACCAAGAACAGCCTGTAGAGGAGAAATGTCCTGGGATGTGCCCAGGCGACCCGCCCGGCCTCCCCCGCTGGACATAGCCCTCCCAGGGCTACCCAAAGGGCTAGCGGGGCGAGCTCAGCTGGGTGCCCGCTAAGCACGGAGAGGTGGCCGGCCACGAAAGGGTTACGTGCCCGGCGATCGGGGCTGTTTGTCACCGGTACCAGCAAAAAATAAAAAATAAAAATAAAATACTGCTAATAATGAATTACTGATTAACGTGATCTGTCAACACTCCTTTGCCCCGCGGGACTGCAGCCGATCTATTAGCTGGCACCTCCTTTGCCATCTCCCTCACCTTGCTAAGCCTTTGCATCCCTCGCCTGGCCCTGAGTCATGGGTAAACAGCGCCGGGTGCCAGGCTGTGCCCGGGGTACCAGCCCGGGTCAGGCACCTCCCGGGGCCGGGCGAGCCTCCCCGCCCCGAGGCCAGCTTGGAGGCTCGGCCTCGCCTCGAGACTGGGCTCCGCTTGGTGCCGGGGGCTCCTGCGGGAGCAGAGCGCAGCCTCCGGAGCGCACGGGATCGAGCTGAGCTCTCCATCTCCCCGAGGTGCGCAGCCAAGGGCAGAGGAAAACTTCACCCGTAGGAACAGAGAGCCAGAGGTCGAGGGCTTGCTCCGGAGTGCATCCCTGACTCTGCAGGAGGAAGGGAAAAAATAAATAAAAGCAATAATTAGTATTAAAAAATAATAAAAAGCCCACAAGTAGTTGGAAAACTTTGTTTTGCGTAGCAGAGCGTGGCTGCGCGCAAGGGAAACGTACAAATAAATAAATAAAAGCAAGAGCATCTTAATTAAAATAGCTGGAGATGCACGGCCGCGGGGCTCGGCAGCTCCGTGCCCTCGCCCGGGGACCCCCCTCCCGGGCAGCCCGGGGGGAGCAGCAGCAGCCTCGCTGCGGGGAACGGCCACCGGGCAGCAGCCCTCCCAGCACAAATTAATTCATCACAGAGCTTGTTAAACAATTTGCAGAGCGGGACTGTTGCGGGCTATTTTCTTTTTTATTATTATTTTATTGTTATTACTTTTGGGGAAGGGGGGTGGTGGTTTTGCTTTTAACCCCTCTCTGGGGGCAAACAGCAGCTGGCAGCCAAAAGACTTTCTCAACTGTTTCATCTGGGGAAAGTGTGGAGGAAAGCGCCGGCTGGCTCTTTCCGCCTCTAAATATGCTTGAATATAATTGACCGACCGCCGCTATGAAGCATCTGACGTGGCTGATGCTGCTGTACTCAGGTGCTTTGAAAGTCCCAGGAAATGCTCATTTACAGGAAGAACTTGTTAAAAATAAAGGGCTCGGATTAAATGAAGAGGCTAAAGGCAATTGTTTGTGCCACCGCTCGTATCACGGTTGCAGAAGCACTCCTACACCCCTCTCCGTATTTCAGATTTTTAGTTCAGAAAAGCCTGGTAGCTGTGCGGTACTAGTTCATAGAAATCCTTCACCGTATTTCCCGAAAACCTCGTCTGTGCTGTAGGACCTGCTGTGTTAAATTATGATCCAAAGGCTGTGGGGTGGGAACAATCAATCAGAATACCTGGGGTAGTGTGTAATGTGTGTGCTCTTGCCAGCGGGAGCAAGCGGCCCCTGAACACAGTCCCCCAGCAGGTTAAATAAATATGATACTATAGACAAACCGAGAGGATCACATGGCCGCATCAATCAGCTGTTGATAAAATACAATCTTCCTTTAATACACGCTGGGAAAGTTATTTAACACTTACAAAACCTGAATCCAGTGCTGTTTCTTTTAGTAAAAAGGGAGAAAAATATTCTTTGAAAGTGCAACTCTTTTTAAAAGGCAAGACGAGGTGACAGTTGCATTTTCCTGGGGGAAATAATAGAAAGCTTTTAATGAAGCCACAGACACCGTACAACGTACGTGAGCCACGATGCTGGAAAAATACAGTAGCTGTTAAAAGAACAAGTCGGTCTCGAAGTGGCCGGAGTCGATGCGGGGCTGCGCATTAAGGTTTATTTCCTTTCCATTCATGGTTTTACAGCCCGGGTGGCTGAAGGGCTGCCGAGAACATTTTTTGCTTGACATGCAATTAGGGACGAGCACCTCGGAGGAGGGAGCCACCGGAGGCTCTCTCCTCCCGGCTGGGCATTTAGGGCAGCCGCCGGACGGTCTGACCAGCGGGGCGGACACGGGTGCCTTCAGTACGGCTTGTCAGAAAAATAGGAGGAGAATTTCCTAGAATTCGGTTCTCCGGGGTATTGTGGAAACAAAGTTGCCGGCAGCGGCTGATCGCGAGGGTGGGAGCGAGTGGGGCAATGGGGTGCAATGAGTTTCCCCTATTCTCAGATAAGGGAGCGTGGAAGAAGTTTGGCTACTGAGAAAAAAAGGGCTGACACCAAATACGCTTTGAAATTCCCTCCTATTCGTTACCTTCCCTCTTTCCCCTCGCTGAGAAGTACTTTTTTTAATTACCAGCGGGGTGCTTTGTGCCACCATCCCGCCGTGGCAGGCCCCGAAGCCCCCAACGTGCTTGCAGCGAGGTGGAGGCAGCGGGGGCTAAAAGCCCTTCCCCAGCCGCTCCCACCGCCCGCAGCCCCTCAAGGCACGGGGAGATAAGACATAAATCACCGGGCAGCCAAAACCTCCAAGGGGAGAGGCAGGAGGAAATTCTGACAAGGCTTCCCCTAACAAATGAAGATTAATGCCCGCTCCATAAAGGAAGCGGTTGTAAGTGCTGTTTATACAAAAGAAATCCTGGAAATGGGGGGAAAAAATAGTAATAATAATAATAGAGCCAACGAGGCTGACAGTCCCGGGCTGATGTCATCCCAAGTGCTGAAATAAATGGCTGATGAGCCAAAAAACCCTTGGAAGGACTGTCTCTCCAGGAGGCTGCTGCCAGCGCTTTGCAGCTGGGGAACAGCCACGCATCCCGGTGGCCCTGCGCGGCTTTTGCGCGGCCCTACCGGCCGTCGCGGGGATGCGCGGAGCCCTGCGGGTGCCGTCGGGGAGGGAGCAAAGCTCGGGAAAACCACGGATAGGGCAGGGGCAGCCCACGAGTGGACGCGCAGCCCCGGGGTCCCCGGGGGCATGGGGAGGCAGCGGGAACCCCCTTACCCCCCCCCCCCCCCCGCAGCCCCAAAGCAGCTCCTGGCGCCTTCGTTTCTCCGCTCTTTTTGGAAAGTTGCGCTAAAGAGCTCTTTACCTGCAACAGACACCCTTAAGCACTCTCCAGGGGCTTGTTGGGCAGATGTAATGGCAAGGCCAGGGGGTCTTGTTTGGCTAGACGTAGGGACATTTGTCATGGCTGACCTGTGAACTTCAGCTTCTGAGCCCAGAACTGTAAGGAGAGGCTCGGGCTAATGTAATAAAGCTAGAGAGACAAGAGGAAAGGCCTATCTTGCCCCAGGGCCACCACATGTTCACTCCGTTTTACTGTCAGTGCTACATGGAAGCGGTGGCTTCATTTCATATTCCATTAATATTTACAGCAGCGATTGAATTTCCCATTACAAAGTTCAGCATACACACACTGCTAATATGAAATATTAATAATATTGTGCACATTATGAAAAGTCTTACTATTAAAAAAATATGCCGGGCAATTTGGACGGGTAAATTCATTTTCTGCGTCCACCTGGGCGAGTGGACCCGCGGAAGCACAGGGGCGCGCAGGATGCGCGGGGGCGCAGCTGCGGAGCGCGGGTGGCACCCAGGAAGCAGCACACCCTCGTAGGGCCACCTCTGTCCCCAGTTTGGTCGTTTGTTCCGGCTGGGTCACGTTTTCCATCTGCTCTGGGGCATCCCCGGGGCAGGAGATGTCCAAAGAGACTTTACCCGGCAAAGGGACGGGGGTCAGGTGTGTCTGGTGGGGACGGAGAGCTTGTGTTTTTATTTTATTTTTATTTTTGACCTCTTCCCCCAGGTCTGCTTTTCGAGCCAGTTTGGAGCAGAAGCAAACTGTACGAGTCTAAAAGATGAGTAATAGGGCATCAACTTACTTTGCAGACCGCAGCTGAGTCACTTCTGGGTTGCTGCTTAGGGCAGACAGAGAAATCCTATCTCCTGTGAAAGAAAAATTGGCCGCGAGAGTCCCAAAAGTGCCCTGAGGATCAACTGAAATGAAAGTAAACCGATAATTTCCAGACCGCGTGGAAACAGAGCGGTGTTGAATTCAGCTGGGGCAAACTCAGAGCAACAGGACGGCTTCCTCTTGCAGCACTTTCCTATTAGAGAGGGGCTATCCGGGATTCTTTTGCTCAGTTTTTTACCATGAACACAAACAGCCCTTCCTTTCCATGCCTCGCAGACCTGCAGGTCCTTGGGAAAACACTAACTTGCCTGCGAGCAAGGTGTAGGGCGAGAACCGAGCGGGTTTCCAAGCTGCAGCGCTGGCGGCTCCCAAGTTTAAAAGCCCCACACCTAGCTCCTGCAGGTGTTAAAATAGTTGGGAAGAAAGTTGGCATGACCTGGGGGATTTATGTTGGATTTTTTTTTATTATTTTTTTCCCCCAGGGTGTAACTCTTTAATTGCACTTGTGAGATTCTTGGAAAATAAATAAATAAATAAATAACACTTGTTTTGTGTTAGGAGCTGGGCTGTATCGATCTGCGCGGGTATTTACTTTCTGCTGATAGCAGTAAGTAAAAGCCGCTGTGGAGTCACTCTCTTCACCTTGAGTCTCGGGTGAAGGTTGTGCCTGAGCTCAGCTGGAAGCGCTTCGCCCCTGCTCTGCCCGGATCCTCGGGTCGGGGCCCGGGCTGAGCTGTGCCTGCGGCGGCTTTTTGACCGTGGGGAGAAATCAAAGCCGGGATGAAGGTAGTGGGCAGCTCTAGGTGCTGCAGATGTGGCCACCGAGCCGTCTACCAGCGAGCGGGTCGCGGTGGCTCTTCTGTTTTCCCAAAGCATCCCCCACGCACGAGGATCAGAGGCTATTTATGACTCTTAATAGGTCTGGATTAAGGCAATTTAGGAATCCTTAGGTCCGTCTCTCGGCTCGGGAAGATGACAGGCTCTAGGAGGTATGGATGGGTGACATTTCCACCATGAGATCCGTCCTTCCCCCTCCCTGCTCCCCCCTCCGCGTCCCCCCCTTCCAGCCCTAAATGTGTCATGCTTTGTCACATCCTCTGCGTGTGTGTTTTTAGAGAACATTTGAATAAAAGGCTCGATGCCAGGTATTGGTGACACAGTGGGTGGAATTTGCAGCCTTTCCACAAAGAGTTGGAAGCCTCCATTTGCATAAGGTCAGGGTACAGCTTCTCACAGAACTTTAGCAGCATCTCTGTCTCTTAGCAACACTCTTGCACTCTTGGTCCCTGCATTAAATTGACTGGTCCTTTCCTTTTCTTCCTTTCATAGGGAGGCTTACAATAAAATGTCACCCTTCCAACCTGTGCCTGTCACCCAGTAGGTCATCTGTTTCTCTTACACCTCCTTCCCCCCCCACTTCATCTCCAATTAGGGGATGAGATTATTCATTTGGTGGATTCCCAAAACTGCTTCATTTTTTATTTTGTTAATTAATATTAATAACATTTCTCCTTTTGTATTAATAAAAAGGAGCCCTCATAAACAGTGAGGAGATAAGGAGCAAATTGCAGGCACCTGCAAAACAATGGGATTGGAGAGGGGTAATAAGGCGAGTGGAGATAGAGAGAGCAAGGTTTAGGTCATCCTCTCCACCCATTTAGTTGATGCAGGGTTGAACTCAGCATGGAAGCCTTCAATGTGCTCAGAATATTAGAGTCACCCCTCTTGGCTCCGGCATGGGAATTGGTGACAGAATACAGATGCTGATAGGTGGTGTTAATGGAGGGTCAGGCTTGGACAATAGTATCCATCACTTGCCTCATGGCTCTGCTGTCAGATGGAGTCATTTCTGACTGCTCTATCACCAAGATTTGGGAGAGATTCAATTATTACATTCAGCTTGGCAGCGCTAGATACAAATCTATGCCCAAAGGACCGGAAAAATCCCCACATCTCTCCCAGAGTGGGTTTTTCCCCCTTATAAATAATAATAATAAATAAATAAAATGAATGTAAAAGGAATGTTCAATATACCCTTCTACTACGAGTTGCTAAACGCCAATGAGCCGCAGCATCTCCGCCCGACAGGTATGGGCAGTTGCAGTGAAAAAATTTTTTGGGGGGAGGTTTTTTGGGGGTGTTCAGTCTTCGAAACCTGCACGGGAAGTTTGTGCTTTGCCTCCCAGGGCTCCACCAAGGCTCCGCAGGAAAGGAACTGCTGTGTGTAGGAGTGCGGGGCTGGGCAGCACCCGCTGAGAGCCCCGCTTCAACCGGGCAGGATATGAGGATTATTTATCAAGTACCCAGAAAGCGCCCTCATTGACTCTAAGGACGGGGCTAAAGGACAAACTTGAACCGTGGAAAAGCTCTCCGTTTTCCCCTTTCGTACTTTTAAAGGTATTTAAGTGATGATAACCGTTTTAAATTCAGTCCGGATTTTATTCCCCGGCTCCCTGTGGCGAACTGATCCACTTCTAAGGAGGAATGGCTTGTTTTCTCTAACACGTTATCCATCTCTTGAGTGGTGCAAATGCTAAGGTGAAACCTGGTGCTTTTCAGTGGTATTTCTTCAAAACTCTTATCCAAACGCCCCCCTCCCTCCTCGCTGCTTCTCCCGAAGCTTTCAGACACCGTAATTCCTGCAAGATAAATTCTCAGGTAATGGGTTCTGAGAAAAAGCAACAGAGGTTAGGAGTCAACTGCCTCCTCTTTAATAATTCACATGTCATATTTCTTCCACTTTGTCAAGTTGGCTAAAGAAGATGGGCAGGGCTGAGACAGGCAGACACTTGAGTTTATTATCCACCGGCTGGGGGACCCAGGGAAGGGCGATGCACCCTCTTCCCCGAGCAGAGGGGCAAATCCTGGCTCCCGGGCTGACCAGAGCCCCTGACCCCACGAAGAAAAGCCTGGTCCCGCTCAAACCCTGCCCGGTTTTCCTCTTGTTAGGACCCTCATGGAAAAGTCCCTCTCCCTTTTACCTTTGAAGCTGTTTACTGCTCCCTCGCTTATTTTGCTAATATTAAATATATATATATATATATAATTTACAACTAAAGCCTAGTGAAAGCCCATACTTTTATATGTATATAGATAAATAAATATATTTGTTTTTTTAGCCAATGCAGTGCGATATAATTGTACCACTGCATTATAACGCTCTTTTGCATGGGTTATTTTTCTGTTCATACAAAAGTTTTGTAGCTCGCTAGCTCAAATTCGAACAGTTTGGGATAAGTAAAGGGAACCTGGGGTTTATTAGTAACGTGAGAAAAGTTGGGGCTGGGCTGCGTTCTCCAAAGTGACAATGCAATAAAATATCGGCTGCTGCAAACGTGGGCAAAAACTTGTCCCTTAGGTAGAAGCTGCAAAGAGTTGACCCTTCTGAAATTTGTCACCCTTCCTTAGGTAATACAGGTCCCCGAAGGGTACAGAGTTTATACATTATAATCCCATTAGTCCCCGATAATTTGTCTTTTCAGTGCGCTGTTAGAAAAACTTTTAGAATTTTCTGTTCATAGTCCCACCGCACTCCCCCAAACTTGGGGGTGAGGCTGGGTGCGGGACACTGTCCTGTACCGGTGCCCGTGTCGGCTGCATTTTGAAACAAAGCACAAGAAAGAGGGAAAGAGAAGCGACTTCCCGAGCCACGCCGCCTGCTCTCGGGAGCGCAGATCCAGGTGAAAACAGGAGTGACAGCGGAACGGAGATCCTCGTTATCCTTCTGGGAGCTGCCCCTGTCCCCTTCCTCCTATATCGTGATTTTCTTCGTGCTGTGGTTTAAAGTAATACACTTTCTCAACAGTCTTTCATGTGAGCAGCAATACATTTTAACTGATCCTCTGCAGTGTGGCTGTAAGGCTTATCCAGCACGGTAAAGGCATCTGCTTTTATCTGCCAGGTTTCCGTAACTTTATACATGAAACGGAAGAGCAAGCAACTTCGGGGGATTTAGCGAAAGGACTTATCAGTGTAAGTAAGGGTAAGGGCAAACCTTGAGGCCCATGGGAAGTTTGCCCTTGTGATACTGGCCGGGGTTTGTTACGTTTTTGGTTAAAGGCTCGTGACTTTCAGCCCTTCTGCAGGCATCGTTTCCAGCTCAAGGCAGCTCTGGTACGCGGTGCGCATCGCTCTGGGATTTCGTTGAGGTTTGTTTTTCCTTCGGAGGAAACCTCTCGTGTTACCGGGGGTTCAACAATTCAGAAATAAATATAAACCCGCAATCAGACCCCAGAGCCAAAGAAAAATCGCAGGCGTCAGACGCTGCCCGTCACCTGCCGAAGACCTGGGGGTTGAGCCCACTGCTCCTGCCCCCGGTCCTGCCGCTGAAATACCATGGCTCAAGGCTGGCAGGGGGACGCAGGACGGCACAGAAGTCACCCCTGAGTTCCCAAACCCACACGCCTGTCCTCGGAGTGTCCTTCCGATTGTCACACGTCTGTGCCCTGAGGAGGAAGAGGGGCTCCCCGGGCGATGCTCCCCTGCCGTAAGGCGCGGTGTCACCCCGGCTGAAGCTCTCAAATTTACACTCTGACACTTGGAAACTTTTTCTTTGGGATTATTCTTTTTGCCAGACACGAGCACTTCTCCTTCTCCCCCAGCAGCCGAGATGGGAGCTGAGTTTCCCGGTGCCAAACCGCTCCCAGAGACACCCGGCAAGCGCCGAGCGGGGCTCGAGGGGAGCGGCTGAGCCGTCCTCCGTTGGCAACCAGCAATAAGCGCGCTTGAAAAGCTGCCAGGGAGAATTAGGATGGGAGCCCTATCCTGCAAAATCAGATGGTTTAAAGTGTCCTTGAACAGCTGTTAAGCTTGTCGGGTTTTTATTATTATTGTTATTATTATTTGCCGGGATATTTTTTTTTTAACACCTGCGAAGTTTGTGCAGGAGGATGCCACTGAAGACAGAAGTACTGAGTGCTCGACAGACTCCGCAGGGTCCTTGGCATCCTCCTAACGACGTGACAGGTCCAAGGGTTGAGAGCCGGGAGCCGGGGTGTGAGCACAGTCCCGGGGGGGCCCGGGCAGCAAAGAGAAGGGGCTGGGGGGGAACCCGCCTGCAGCAGCAAAGAGAAGGTGGGGACCCCACTCCAACTACACCTGACCCTCCTCTCAGCCTCACACAGCCTGTCCTGCGCGGCGCAAAGGGAGAGAAAAGCTCTCCAGGCACTTAGATGGACCCAAATGCTTAGCTAGAGGAAAAATAAAATGGAATGGAATGGGATAGGATAAATAAAATAAAATAAAATAAAATAAAATAAAATAAAATAAAATAAAATAAAATAA